>NC_045766.1:111494324-111798519 GCF_008692025.1 Phocoena sinus
TCATCAGTAAATAATGTTTACAGAAATATGTAAAAAGAAAAACATATCTAATGATTTGTTTTAGTCTAGATTGAATATTCTGGCTGTGTCTAATATTTATTAAAGATCTTTTTCTCAAAATTATTTCTTGGGTACAAAGCTCTGAGACTAGATTCAAATCATAAAATTCATGACCTTTAAAAAATCTTTCCATTGAGGTTTCTTTGACCAATTTGATTGCTATCCTTGGGTGAACTTTTAAATAGAAAAATTATAATCCAATTATTTTTGGTGGAAATACTAGGTTGCTAGGGACAGTCTCATAGAATGGGCTATGTAAAAAACAAATTGTTTTGTAAAAAACAAATTGTGACCCTATGTCCCTGTGCATTAGTCATGCATACTTACATAATACTTACATACTTACATAATGCCAGTGAAAGGTGAGGCAGACATTTATAATTGGATAACCTGAGGATAATAAGACTATTACTGGCAGCTGGCAGTAGATAGTTGTCAAAATTCCTAACTGAGAAATTGCACTGCCATTTTCTTATCCTTTTCCCCTTTGTTCCTTTCTAAATCACAAAATCAATAACAGAATTTAAAAAAAAAATTGAATCTCCCACATTATAATTTATTCTGGAACACAGAGAATCACGTATTATTATGTTAAGAATAGAGTTTTAATATAAATTTTGTGTTATGTAGCAAAACCTATTTGGAAAAAATTCACATCTTGCATAGTGTAGAGTTCTATTCCATTCAAAATTTTACTCAGGATACTGAATGAAGAAATGCTAAATGACCTGTGGGAATTTATAGCACATTACTTGTGGTCACTTGTATTTAGTTTATGATATGAAGAAAATAATAAAATTTGTGAAAAGTATCCATTTGCATTAAATAAAAAACATACCCACATCCATACTGGCACTAATGAAACTTTTAAACAAACTTGTCTTCAGAGTGAAAGAATACATTTCAGTCTTTATGGTATCCATATGGTCATGCTATACTAATCTAATTTATAAGAGATATATTGACTTCATACTTTAGTTTATTGAATAGCTATATTCTAAAATATGGAACTTTTAAAAATTTTTACTAGATATCAATTACCTAATTTTTTCTTTTTAATTTGTTATACTATGGCTTGCTTCAGATTGAAATGGATAAAGTACCACTCTCTTCCAATAACTATTGCCTTTTATGTAATGATCCAATAAATTGATGCTTGTTTGATAGGTGTGTATACTGCCTTTCTCAACTCAATTGGAAGTTGCCGGTGCTTTTATGAAGAGGCAATATTTTCTCTTGTTCTGAATTTCTCAAAGGATCAGCAGTTAATATAGTATTTTCTGTAACAATTAAATTAAAGTGCTAAGATTTGTTTCTCCATATGTTCAATTATTTTGATTAAGTAATGCCTTAAAGGACATTTTAATATGGTAAGTGCATTTCCTGCATGAGCCAGACTTTACTTTTTAAATGATGAGTGGCTTTATGCCATTACATTTTCATGCAAAACTAATAGTTATATAGCATTATGAAGTAGAGAAAATATATTCATCTTTGTAGGCCAATCCCAAAAGACAAATACCAAAAGAATTTTGCATTGCTATATGGAAAAAAAAATTAAAAGTTATAAATAATAAAGAGTTGTATAACCTTTAGAAAATAAAGTGGCAGCATTTACAAATCTAAAAATTAAGCAAAACACATTTAATGTTTCTGAAATAAAAATCTACATAACATGACTTTCATTTGCCAATTCATACTTTATCTGAATTTGAGGAGATTCCCATTAAACTAAAGCATGTGTAACAGTCACTTCATCAGAATATGTGAGACTGATTTTGAAGTCTAGGCTGACCCACAAGGTCAAACAGGCTCTCAAAACATTTACGTATTCTCTTGAGAAAATTTCAACAGAGGGGGCAAATTTTTATGCATAACAACGTTTAAAAGTCTTCTACTTGTTGACATTATGGAGTTATTGGTACCATTCATATGCCCCTCTATAAACAATTATAAAACTGGAAAAATACACTTTAAAAAACCCAACTTATCCCAGTCTTCAAACAATAGGAAACACATGACTATAATCCCTTAGAGAAATAGATCCACTTATGATCCCTGGTGAGCCCTACAATTTCATTGGCTTTCTGCCAGGAGGTAGTGTCTAGATAACAGTACAGGATAGCAGCCTCACGGAATTGAGACAGAGACTGAGAAAGCAGATACACCTGTAGTTTCACAGGTAGAGTGACAGAGAGGAGGAAGTTATACAGAAAGAATATCTCTAAAAACTAGTTGAATTTCTCCTTGCATCTGTCGGCCAATACTGAGTTGCACGTAAGTAGGATGAAACCCCATTAGCATAGGCAAAGAATGACTTCAGAGATACAAGCTGAACAATTCTCACAGCTCATACTAGGCTGAGAGACATTCTAGTTATGACTAGTCAGGGTGGAGAATCCTCCCTGAATGCCTGGTGCATTTAGTGGACACACAATAAAGACTTTGCCTTAGTAAACTTGAATTATTCCTGGCTTGCAGCCTGTTTTTTTTTGTTTGTTTGTTTTGGTTTTTTTTTGCGGTACGTGGGCCTCTCACTGTTGTGGCCTCTCCCGTTGCAGAGCACAGGCTCCGGACACACAGGCCCAGCGGCCATGGCTCACGGGCCCAGTAGCTCTGCGGCATGTGGGATTCTCCCGGACCGGGGCACGAACCCGTGTCCCCTGCATCCACAGGCGGACTCTCAACCACTGCGCCACCAGGGAAGCCCTTGCAGCCTGTTTTTAACTCATAGTAACAGAGCTTAAGATGAGCTTCAAAAGGATCCAGATAATTGAGAAGTCTGGTAACTACCTAACTAAAAAAAACCTCTTATTTTCTTTAAAGGGAGGCAATATCCAGCACTCAATAATGTAAAAGTTACATTGTTCAGGCTCTAGTCAATAGTTCCTAGATATGTATGACTTTTGCTTTAGCTTAGAATGTGGAAAACTACACAACAAGGTCACTCTCACCTTAACTAACAATGAGAGAAATCCAGGCAATATACAAAATTATACATTTTTGAACTCATGAGAAACACTGAGATCGCAAGGCAGCAGGTAAACTGAATTCCAAAGGGTGATGATCAGCTACTCTGAGGACAGTGGAAACATATCAACTATTTTAACTTTGGCAGATCATAGAAGAAGGAGGTAGCAGTCATAAAAGTACATAGGAAGAAGACACCTGAAAATTAAGTGAATTTTTAGAGGCCAAGTGTGTAGGCTAACATGAGTCTTGAACTGGTAGAAACCCTAGATACAAGAGGGGTCCTCAATTACTAATAATTAGCCCTTCATAGTGGGCATCCACCAAGTGCTCATGAGAAAGACTGGGAGCAGGAGAGGTGGCTGGGACAGCCCCCTTGTTGATACAGACATTCAGGGCCTGCTAAGTTCTGAGACTGGAACAGAAGTGCTAAGCAAGGCCCATTTGTGTTCCAGGCCCTGCATAAATACAGAGTAGTAATCAACAGGGAACCTAGGGGTGAGACGAGAATAAAGATGCAGACCTACTGGAGAATGGACTTGAGGATTTGGGGAGGGGGAAGGGTAAGCTGGGACAAAGTGAGAGAGTGGCATGGACATATATACACTACCAAATGTAAACTAGATAGCTAGTGGGAAGCAGCTGCATAGCAGAGGGAGATCAGCTCGGTGCCTTGTGACCACCTAGAGGGGTGGGATAGGGAAGGTGGGAGGGAGGGAGATGCAAGAGGAAAGAGATATGGGGACATATGTCTATGTATAACTGATTCACTTTGTTATAAAGCAGAAACTAACACACCATTATAAAGCAACTATATTCCAATAAAGATGTTTAAAAAGAAAATCAACTGGGAATAGAGATGAAATCTTCCAGCCCCTGGGAACCTTTAATAGGAAGCAAAATCTGACTGCTTCTGGGGGGTGAGTTCCACTGACCTGACCCTGCTTTTTCCTGAGGAGGAACAGGTGCTTGTTGAGCAACTTGGTCTGTGAAGCAGCAGAAGCGCAGGACCTGATGAAATATGCACGTGGAGTAAGAATAGTGAGAAAAACCATCTGGCAGTTTAGGTGGCACATTAAAAACGAGGTAGTGACTGTCAATCACTGAAGGGATTTGAAGTCTGTAGTTCAATTAAGATAGTTATAGCAACAGTAAACCTCAAACCAAGATCAATTACTGTCTAGATTGATTCAAATGCCCCAGAGACCTGAAAAAAGAGGCACACCCATGTGAAAACATACATGATATTTAACTCAGTGTATATAGTTCTTTTGCACACAAGTCATCAAAAAACTATGAAACATAAAATAAGCAGTAATAAACTACCCATTATAAAAAGATAAAATAGTCAGTGTAAGTAGGAATAGATAAGCCCAGATGTTGGAACTATCAACCCTTTGGAGTAACTATATTTATATATTAAAGAAAATAGTTTAGAAAAATGGACACATAAGTGGAAAACAATAAAATGTCATCAGAGTAAAATAAACTGTAAAAAATCTAATTAAAATGTTAAAAATTGAAAACACAGTATCAGAAATGAAGAATTTCTTTAGTGCAGTTACAATTACCTGGACACACCAGAGCAAGGAATGCTCTGAAACTGTACAATTGAAACTATACAAATGGAACTAAAATGAGAACATCAAAGAGAAAACAAACAAACAAATCATAGAACCTAAGAGGACAATATCAAATTTCTAATATATATGTAATTTTTGTTTCAGTAGGAAAATAGAGAGTAAGGTAGAAAAATATAAGAAAGATAATAGCTAAGATTTCTCCCAAATTAACAAAAAACAACAAAGTCAGATCCAAGAAGCTCAGAGAATCCAAAGCAAGACAATTATAAAGAAATACATACCAAGACACATCACAGTAAGACTATTGAAAACCAAATATAAAGAGAACTTTATTTTAGTCAACAAGAATAAAAAGAATCATTATGTACAGAAGAAAAATGAAAGTAATAGACAAGAGTCTATTCCTGGCCAAGATATAGAAACAGTGACCAGAGTTACCCTACTATTTGAAACAACTATCAAAGAGAGATAAGCTGTATGAAACAAATATATTCACGATTTTAAACTTTAGGTAACAAAGAATGATAATCCTTGGAAGATAGGAAGCAAACGGGGTTAAGGCTTACAATTGTCCCAGCTTACTACCTAGAAAAATTCTCCAATATAAACTATGCTAAGAATACTTTATTTGTAATCAACTTGCTTATCTCTAAAATGTAAAAAGTATAATTGCTGAAGCACGTTTTATATATATTTTCAAGGCTTTTGATACATTTAACAAATTTCTCTTCAGATTGGTCATACCAATATCTATACTCATCATCAGTATATGAGTGCATTCTTTTCAAATTATTATAAGTTGCCTTGTTTTTACTTGCCTCTAACTTCTTGCAAGGGAGAGTTCTCTTATTTTTAACCCAAAGCCTAGCCCGATTCCTAGAATAAGTGGTAACTGGCATTCAATAAGGCTTTATAACAATACATATGCGTGACAAACATCATCTTCAAGTACAAAATTTTATCATGTAACCTCAGAATGCAAGTATCTCTGAGTTCAGAAAGAAGACGTGCATGTTCAGTATCAACTGATCAGTCAGAAGAGATGGTGTGATATCTAGGTGCTTTAGGAGGAAGGAGAAAATATATAGTAATCAAGGGCACATTAATTAATAAAAGGAGGTACGAAAAAGTTGTTGATGTTGGAGCTTGCCCCGAATGAACGTAAAATTTTCAATGCACACAATGAGGACTTAAAAGGCAGGAAAGCAAGTCACTGCTTTGAGTAGAATGATGAAATTGGTTGGACAGTAGTGTTTGTGTTGGCGAGTGGCTCTGAAGCTGGCTGAAAAGTAGGTTTGGGAGAGAATTTATAGGTATTTGAAAAACAAACCAAGGAGCTGAGACTATTTTTGTGTTTATTCTTTATTTATTTGTTGGTTGCTGGTGATGGTGGTGTTTTTGTTTAAGCAGTAAAGAGAGAGAACACAGTTTTGTTTATATTATTTGTTAATTTTAGATTAATTTGTTAACACTGCAGAATGAATTGGCTGTAAATGGGAAGATGGACAAACACTGAAGACAAGACAGATAATATGAGGCTACTAAAATGATTTAAATAAAATGATATACAAGCCTACGCTAAGTTATAGCATAACTTATAGCATAAGTAGTTTAGCAGAGAATTGCGATTCAGACATCCAAACAGATTTATTTAGTTCTTCCTTTAAAAATAATAAAATGTTTCTTTGACTTTTCTTCTTTTTAAAGATTCATTTCAACTGTTTAAAATTCCTCAGCTGTGATTAAATATCATGTATTATCTTTAAGTCTTGACTCAGTAATGTTTTTGTGCTCTAGACTAAGAATTTTCTTTATGATAGTTTGAGTCCCCTGGGAAATAAGTAGTGCTACAGCAGGGCAATGTTGTCAACAGAAAGAGATCAGTGATGCACCATAACTGAGGAAGAGAAGAAAGTAAGGAAGCAGTCTTGATTGTGTTTCTTAACCAAAGACAGTTAAGTTGATCACTGCTGCAATTATCTGGATTCTAAGTCAAATAAGAAACTAGACTATTAATAAAAAGATTAGTTGGGGGAAAAATATACAGATTACTATATTACTACTGAATCAGAAGTGGGGAGAAAACAACATACTTGATTCTTTACTTTTCATAGAGAAATAATTTAGTGGGTTAGAGAAAGAGAGAAGTAAACCAAAAGTGAATTGAAATCAGAAGTGTAGTGAAAGAATAAAATATGTCCTTAAATTAAAATAGAGCTTTATTTTTTCCTTTAGATATTCCTTCATTATATTTAATCTAATCAGATTGTATCAACTTAATCAATATTATTTGAATGCACATAAAAAACTATCATATTGTGAATAAATTTAAAAACCTGCTGTTTCCATAGAATAATTGGATAATTTAGAATAATTCAAGTTAAAAATTATCAAGCAAGTTGTACACTAAAACAGTATATATTTCAACTTATACAAAGCACAAAAATAAAGTATTACATGCCTGTCTCCATGGAAATTAAAATACTAGTTTTGTTAAATTTTCAAGCTAGGTAGCTAATTTTATATTGTATCTGTGTGTGTCTGTGTATGTATTATGCCTGATAAATGATAGTCATTAATGTGAATCCTATGTTTAATTTAACCTAAGAAAGAAATTGAGAAGAAAGCAATTGAGAAATTATGGCTTCCAAATACCAAGAATCTAAGTACAACTTTCAAAGAGGTTATCATTTTGTTTCAAAGAGGTTATCAAGGTTAAAGATTCTAGGGTTTCTTTTGAATTTAAATTTCATATAGAGAAAATATAATTTACTTACAACAATTCTTATTCTTGAACTCTTGAGGCTCACAACATAATGTTAAGTAAAAACAGTGCATACAACTTTATATAAATTATTTCCCAATTAAAAAAAATTTTTATCATTTATATATCACACTGTGAAAAATTTTCACATTTATCCTCCTCCTCCTCTTCCCCCTCATCCTTCTCTTCCTCATAATTATTATCTCTAGGAAGTAGAACTAAGAATCCATTCATTCATTCATGCATTTATTCATTCATTCATATATTTTTATCTTAACAATGAATTGTGTAAAAGTATCAATACATTTTAAAAATGCATTTGATAATTAATTTGATTTTGCAATTAAACATAGGAAATAGGCAAATTTTTTATTGTTTCAACTTAAAAAAATGCATCATAAAAAAAAGTGCATCATAATAAAATGGATAGTGGGCATAGAACTCACATATCCCATAACCTTTCCAAAAATAATTTTGATTTAAATAGAACCTATAACAAATAGCTTAGTAAAATTTTTCTATGAAATATTAAATTCTGGGTAGATAGTATTAGGTCTTCATTAATAAAATATCATCCTATTTCTAATATTACAAACCTCCATCAAACTAAAAGGAAATTCATTAGAAAAATCCTGGGCTAGCCCAAGAATGTTAGAATTGTATAAAAAAATAAACTCTGAAGTGTAAGGACTAGACTCCCTCGAGTGTGTTGGCTTATTTTTCCCAGAGAGTTTTCTCAGAAATGAAACAGACTCCTTAGCAGTTTGAGGGTGATATTTTTACAGCTTTGTGACAATGTAAATTGTGTAAAACATTCTTTCTTACCTTGTCTTTGGTTTGGAAAACTCTAGGGAGTCACTTTAGCAGGACTGATTAGGATAATGTGTATATCATCAATGAATCAATCACTTTGACCAGAAGACTGAGGATGTGGACACAGGGCTCATATAAGGAGGCTGTTACTCCCTTTTGGCTAAATCACAGAAAAATCCATTCTCCAAATAATGAGAGGCTACTTCAGAAGTGGAGATTGTTCTAAAATAAGGAATTAATTAATGTTCATTTACAGCCTTGAACTAAGTTTCACATATATGCTGACTATGGTTTTGAACTATATTACTAGTACTTTTTAATAAATGAGGAATTGATCGAGAAAATTCTTAATGAAATTACATGGATTTACAAAACAATAGGATGAAACAAATATACAGAATTTCTGATGAAATAAAACATACTTCAGATAAATAAAAGGTCCAATATTTGACTTGAATTCTATCATTCAAGAATAAATAATATACCCTGAGATAAAACCTTAAATATTTTTTTTTGCATTTTATATACATTTCTAATAAATTATATCATGTAATATACATCCTATGATTTATTTTTCTATACCTAAGATGAGGGAAAGCTTTCAATATTAGGAAATAGAAGACTTCATCTTATTGCTTACAGAATATTTCATACATGGAAATAATAAAAATTATTTTTAATATGTATTAATTTAGATATTTATGTTATTTCCAAAATAAAATATTAAACCATGTTTAACCATTATATATATGACTTTGTTTCTATTAATAATTACATTATCACCACATATTTTGGGGATTGATATTGCCTAGTTATTTAGTATGTGGTTTTTTTGAGACATTTAAACATTTTTTTTGCAAATTACCTTCTAGAAAATGTTGAAACCATTTTCATTTCTACCAAATGTGTGAACTGTCAAGCATTACTGGAATAGGTAAAACAACAGGAAAGATTGGCCCCACTACAAATTCAACACCATCAATTTCCAATCAGTTCTTGATACCTAACAGTGATGTTATCATATTTGTCTGACTCATTCACTTTTCCCACCTATGCAAACAGAGTCTCATGTCCTCTCAAATCTCGGATGTTTCATTTTCTCCATCTGTCCAAAAGATACACTCATCTATTTCCTGTAGAAAATCAGAAAGAATTCAAATTTCTGCTTTCTCCAATCCAAGTCTAAAAACATTGGAACCTCTTGTACATTGTTTCTATTTGGCTAGAAGGTCTTTTTCTCTACTGTCGAAAGCTCATACCATCATGTGCACTTTGGATTCTGACCCATTCAGCCTTCTCTGGAAAATTAACAATTGACTTCTCTCCTCTCTTCCTTGCTTATTTAACTATTCCCTCTCAACTGGATTTTCACCTTGATTTTTTAAACATGTTCTATTACTTCCTATTAAAAGGTAACTTGAAACTGGACCTGTACAGTTCCTTCCAGCTACCACCCCATGTGTTATGCTTCCCTCTGCACCCAGTCTTTGCACAATCTGATCTGTCTGATCCCTCTGCCTTCAGCAATTGTAGCTTCTTTTATACTCAAACTCAGATCATTTTATTCCTCATGCCTAAGTAAGGATATGAGTCACCATGAATGATCAGTAAATATTTATTGATTGGAAGAAAAATGTATAAAACAAATAATAAATATATTCTCAGATCATGAGCATGGTTTCATGTATTATCAGACTTGGATGAAATGCTGCTAGATATAACAGGGGGAAACTGAAGCCTGCCAAATATTATAAAATAGGCAACACAACAAAATAAAATGTCCTAGGCGAAATGATAGTTCATTGTACTAGAAGAAATACTTTAGCAAGGATTGGGAAACTAGGGCAATGGTAGGAGATTTCTACTGATTAACTTCATATTACTTTTATTTATTTATTTATTTTGGACTTTACAGGGCTGTATGTGACACAATTCAAAAAGCACTTACACTGTAATTACAAATGTGCCACCAAAGACTAATTGTCAGGTTTTTTTCTCCTCCGTTGTGCTTTTATTTTTTAAAATATTGGCTCTCCAAAAATCTTCTACAAATAGCTACTTCTAAGAGCAGCTTCTAGGGCTTCCCTGGTGGCGCAGTGGTTGAGAGTCCGCCTGCCAATGCAGGGGACACGGGTTCGTGCCCCGGTCCGCAAAGATCCTGTATGCCACGGAGCGGCTGGGCCCGTGAGCCATGGCCGCTGAGCCTGTGTGTCTGGAGCCTGTGCTCAGCAACGGGAGAAGCCACAACAGTAAGAAGCCCGTTTACCAAAAAAAAAAAAAAAAAAAGAGTGACTTCTACAATTATGTTAAGTGTTTTTTTGGCTTACCAATTGTCTTCAATGTTATCGGTTCTCTGTGTTCAAGGGTAGGCTTGGATTCTGGGGAAAAATAAGCATAAGGAATATCTCCTAATCTCTGTACCTCACTTCCTCACTGGACCCAACTCTCATTCATATTTCTCCATTCCTCTAGCTTCTTATCTTCTGACCCTTCCTTCAAATTACTGAGGGCACAATCCAGGTGGACTATAAATACTCTACCATCACTTCCATTATTTGTGCCTTCTCAATCCTATTCAGTCTCTGACTAAAGTGAAAGATCATCATCATCGTCATCATCATCATCATCATCATCTATTTAATGTTACTATTTTGGCAATAGATTTCAACAGATAAAGATAAAAGTATTGTGGGAAGGGCTAGACAATAAGTCAATGTCTAAGCATCATGTTGAACACCCAGATTCACTGATATAATGAGATAATAATACTACCCTTTTCACAAATTGCTGTGAGGATCAATAACCTTGATCTTTTCTTCTAGCTCCCACTCAAAGCCATTGCTCCAGCATTTCTCCCATTTTTCTCTTATATCATATATTTTCCCCTTTTGCTGTGTATTATGAAAAGCAAACAAATATGGTCCAATTTGTCACACATTATATACAGAGAGAGAAACCTTTTGACTTTAAATATTTCTCTAGCTACTGCCAGCTATTTTTTCTATCTTCTTTATTTCAAAACTCTTCTGAAGAGTTGTCTATATTTTTAATTCCACTCCTCTAATCATTTCTTGAACTCACTACATACACACTGTCTTCCTACTACTCTACTGGAACAGCTCTAGAAAAGGCCAACAAAAATCTCTAGGTTGTTAAATCTAGTAAGTTTTAGGCCTCATAATATTTGAATTACCAATAGTATTTGACACAGGTAGTCACTCATGTCTTTTTCACTTAATTTTCAGTACAACACTTTCTCTCTTCTCCTCTTTGAATTTTCCTTCATAGTCAACTTTACTGATTGTTCTGTATCTCCCAGTGCCCTAGGCTCAGTTCTCAGTCCTCTTTGCTACACTATCTACACTTTCTATTCTTCTGAGGATCTCATGCAATTTCATGGTTATAAATATTCTACAATAGTTGTTGTCTTCGTGTTATTTCCCTTGAAGACTTCTCTTCTGAATTCTAGACTTGGATATCCAAGTTTTGATGATAACTTATAAAAGTTTTCTGACTCTACTTCTGCTATTGTCTTCCTATAGTTACGTCTCAAAAGAGCAGCCAAAATTAGCCTTTTGAAAGTTAAGGTGAATCATTTCCTCTGCTTAGTTAACAATCATGATTTGCATCATATTATGATCATTGTACATTTAATTCCCTCTGCTTAAAAGTATTTTCCTTCTGATACACCCGTGGCTTGCTTCCTAACCTCCTATAAATCATTACTTTATAGCGCCTCTTCAGAAAGGCCCACCCTCATTTAAAGTAAAACCTTATCTCTCAAGGCAAGATCTATTACCCTTTCCTCAGTTTATTGTTTTTCCATAGACTTCTTACAACCTCATATACTATCTTTTGCCTTGTGTATTTTTGCTTACGTTTATTCTCCCAACTAGAAGATATTATTTTTTTAGTTTTTAACATTAATGAAACTGGTCATTACCTTTCCCTTTCCTTCTCTCTACAGTGAAGGGATTAAAACATTTAAAGTTGGGTCTTTAATATTCTATGATTGCAATTTCCAGTGGGCACATCATGTTGGTGGCTTACTCTCCCCACTGATACTTTGAATTAACTTTATTGTCAAACTACAGAAAATATACCTTTTATAGGATTACAATTCTGATTTCATATGAAAATGAAGACAAGATATCAAAATTCCTTCTATAAAATTTCACTTTAGAGCAATTTCACTAAATCAAATTTAGGTCATCACACAATGGATTCTCACAAGTCTCATTACCATCATGTGAATTGCTATTTACTACTCTATTTCACAAATACTAATTTTATAGAATTCATTTTCAGTATGATTTTTGTATGTTTACCAAACAAAGCTAACATAAAGTCTCAATCTGAATTTTTACAACCTTTTAATTTTCTGGGTATGTTACTCCTGATTTAAAAGAATTATCTTCAAAAAGTAAATAATTCTTAATACTTAATTCACATATAAATATAAAGCAAATGTATCTCTGTATCAGCAATGCTTCTGACACATGTGTTTAACAAGATAAAACTATGAATACAAATCTGGACTTATTGGATTCTTGGTAGTATAAATCAGTGCCCTTGAAAAAAATAGGTTGCAGCAAAATTATAAAATTTACTCTGTAAAAATAACATCCTAGGTACAGCACGTTCAATAAAGAGCCACATAACCCTATCTTGTTAACATGCATATTTCATTAAATACTAAATAATTTAACACATATGAGCAATTCATAGAATGTTAAATAGTTATGCTGTTTCTCCACTCATTCCAATTTTATTGATTCTGCTACTACTCAAGTAAAGCTTAAAGAATAATAGAGTGTTGTTTATTGTCCATGTTTTATACAGTTTTCCTGTAACACCAGAGATGCACCAATTAACAATAATGCAAGGAAAAAGCAAATCTATGTCATTCATCCCATTCTTAATTTATGCTTTCCCAAATATTTCAAGACCTCATTATATTCATGCTTGACTAAATTTGAAGAAAATAGACCATTTTATTGTATGTATAAATGAAATTCACTCTTTTGCAGAATATTATACCTTCCAAATTTTATAAATTATCTCTAGTCTTATTTATATTTCAAGTGTCATCATTTTCTTTGTCATAGGTCAAAATATTTCATTCAAATTATATTTCTACTTCGGTCTTGCTTTCTATGTTTTATCAACAATAGAGCTAAGGTTTTTTCTATCATGTTTCTTCTTCTCCCTTAGCACTTCCAATAGCCTTCATTGGGTCCTTGTTACTCCATCCATAGACAAAATATTCTACAAACTCTTTTCCTTTCCTTAGTTTAGCTACATTATTTCATATCTTGTTTATTTTTAATATTCCTTTGTTTGTACATTCAAAACCATTATAGGCATTTCAAAATCTGACCTGAGTCAATCTTTGTAGTTCTTTGGTAATTCCTTTAATAAGAATCATTTGTTTTAATAAAATAATAATAATAATAAATAATTATCTGCTTAAATAATAAAAATAGATAATAATAGAGATAAAATATCTCATTTCTGTATTTAAAAAAAAACCTGTATCTAAACTTTTGTGTATGGTACATCTCCCTCTTTATCCTCTCCATAACATTCTAACACTTCAAGTCCATTCTTCAGTGTCTTTATAAGCCATATGGAAAAAAAATTAAGATAGAGTTCCAGCAATAGAAAACAAATTAATGTTAAGTATTTAGAAATGGAAAAATGGTTGTATAAAACATTACAGTTACTTCTCTGACTTCATTTGGAGTATAAATTTAGTCATTAAGTACATCATATTCTTGAAAACCTCACACTACTATCCTTATTTCCTCCTGTATTTCTTTTAGAAGTACTAGAAAATGTTTTTTGTTTCCCCACTAAACCCTTTACCACAGAATTTAGACTTATCTCCATTATTTGAAGAAAATATTCATAATAACTTTATTTTCTACCAATTTGCTGAGTTCATGTTTCCATTTTTATATGGTTCCCCCTAATCTTCAATCAAAATTCCATTGAACATAATTTTCCACTTCTTATTTTGATTCATTTTCTAATTCAATTCTCATCACCTGTAACACCTTTTTCTAGTCTCAATCAGTAAACTTGGTACAAGATAACAGCCTGTGGATATCAGAATGGAAATACAGTAACAATCTGGATGTTTGTTGACTTTGTTAATTTACTAAAATAACTAACATGGGTTTTTAAAGATTTTTTATTGCTTAAACCAGGTGATTCTGTCAATAATGATGATAGCAGTGGTGAAGAGGAGCTATATTGCAAGTTTGTTAGTGTATCAATTGGAATTGAGAATTTGAGAGTTTTCTTTAACCTGAAGGCTAGAGAGTAGTTGGATTGATGGAAAAAATTCAAAGGAGCCTGGTTTCTTAGATAGATAATAGGAATAAAGTCTTGCAATGGTAATCAGGAGAATGAGTTGTAATGAGACATTGGAGAATACAATTTGAAGTAGCCTACACTTTAGTAGACTTCAGAGAAAGCAATATTCTCACAGGCAAGTACTAGATTAGAATATGATTTTACTTGAGTACATATGAAGTTTAGAGGACTCAGTGCAAGATGTTATGGGAGTCAAAAATGGATGGAATTTTGAGTACAATAAGAAATATAAAAGAAGCAAAAGAGATAAAAGTCTGGGTGATGATGGATGACTGACAAGGTTTAGGTTTCAGATGCTTAGTTAAAGAAATATGAGAAGCATGGTGGAATTATTTCTTACAATTTCTTAGGGGAAGTGAGCCTCTTTCTTGGGATCCATTTCTCTAAACTTGTGAAGCAAGACCAGTTATGACTTGGGTGAGGGAAGTTCAGATAGAAGCAAACTTAAGATCTGTGGACATCTCTTTTGATTGCCTGTAAAGGTGTTAGCTGGAGAAATTTTCTAACTGGTAGCATTTGGAACTCTGAATGTAGAGCTTAAAATAAAAGTATATATGGGATTTTTTTAGGCCTTCTTAATAGACTTGAAGGCTAATTTTGTTAAATGCTAAGTGATCAACCAAGTCAAGAATATCCTCTTTTTCAAATGTTTCTGCCAAACGCATTAGAGAAAAAGGAATGGGAAGTCATTATATATCTCCATATAACTTTCTCATGGGGCTAATATTAAGGATAGAAAATGAGTAGGTGTATCTACCTTGTGCCCAGGAAAAAAGCAAAATTCTTAGGTTAGCAGTGGTGAAGGATCCACTGTCCCTAAATGAGGACTTCAATAGGATTCTGCCTCACAGGTATTTTTTCCTTTCTCTTCTTTGTCATAATAGCAGAAGTCAACTGGTATTGATAACCTTTTCAAATAGGGTTTTTGGGGCTCATGTGCAGTCAACTTGACCTTTACAAAATGCTAAAATGATTATGCCATCTTCTTGATTAAAAATCTCTAATGCCTTCCCAATACTCTTAGGGAAAAACAAACAAACAAAAAAACCAAAGCCCTTAAAATGTGTTATGATGTAATATATGGCATGGAGTTGGTCTACTTGTTCAGCCTCCTCTCAACTCTTTTCATTTGCTGGGTTCCTATTACCAGTTTTTTTGTTTTTTCTTATTTATCTGAGAGGTCATTTTTCTTCTAAGCTCCTGCATTTGCCCATGCTATTCCCTCTGATAACAGGGCACTATCCATCCCTTCACCTTTTCATTTCATCACCAAGCTAGCTCCTATTCAACTTGAGATCTGAAAATGAAAATGTTATTTCTCCAGAATAGGCTTTCTAAGAAATTCAGGTTGCTTTGACATATGGTGTCATGGTGCTCTGAACAAATACCAGTGTGTAATTATTAGTTATTTAATATATGTCTGCATCACACACTAAACTATAAGTTTAATAAATTAAAAAATCTTTTATTAGTGTGCATGTAATTTGGTTACTTTTAGATTTTTATCACTTAGCATAATATCTGACCAAGATAGCAAACAATTATTTAACATATGTATATCAAATAATATCAACCAGTAGTTTTAAATGCTGTGCATACTACAGCAATTCCACTTTTTAAATTCATCTCAAAGAAATTATTAATGATGGATCAAATATTCAGAAAGATGCACTCACAGCATTTTTATAAAAGGAAAAAATTTGAAACAAATTCAAGTTCAGCAACAGGGGATTGGATAAATACATTTTGTTTATAGTCATAAAGGGAAACTTCAAACAATAAAACAATATGTTGTTGGAGACTAAAAGTTATTTCAAAACGTATCTAGCTATCATTTATCTGTCTATCTGTCCATCCATTTAATATCTTCTATAACAAATATAAGCTAAATGTAAGCATTGAGTTATCCTTGTACTTCTTAAATTTTCTAACATTTCAACAATATTAAAAGATAAATACATTTTAAAATAATAAGATATAGACCATAAAAACTACTCTTTATTAACCATAATTTATAAGTGTTTCTTGTAGATAATCTTTAATTCTTAAAGTTGACAACATGTTTGGTTAGCTAAGGAATAGTTATCCTCTAAAATCTCAACTGTGGTTATTATACATTTGGTCTAAATAAATACATACACATCAGCAAATCTGAAGATATATAATGCTGGAAGGCAAGAGTTCCCAAAGGTGTTAATGTATCTAGAATGAGGGAGTTTTATTTCATTGAATTTGGCAATAAAGGTAAAATTTCAGTGTCTACCTTATTATAATTAATGCATTGTGAGTAGCTGTAAAATGGAAATGTTGTAGAAGGGATAGTTAAGCCTTTCAGTAATGAATCACCCATGAAGAGAAATGCTCTACACTTCATGGTTGAAAACCAGAGAGGTATCAGGCTCACACCACATTCCTTCCCTAGGGAGGCTCAATCTTATTATCTTTTTGAACTCATATTTTGTGTTAATACTGAAAATATCTAGTGCTTTTCTGAGTGAAGAGAGCAGTTTAAATATCTGTTGTGGGATGGTGTTATTAAAATGAAGGTGACAGATAATAGTAATTTATGAAGTGCAAGCATCTATATAGGGGCTAAGTTTGAAAGATTACTGTCTCAACTTTATTCTTTATAAACCTGTTCAGGTTTTTCTGTAATACCTATGAGTTAATACTTGCAAAGTCCTAGTTAAAATGCAAATGTGCAACCTGAGATACATACAAACTACAGTAGACATTTTCATTCATTAGCATGTTAACCTGAATCAGCTTGTCAGATTAATCAACATTTATACATTACAATCTTTCAAGTGTGTAAAATAAGATGTCAATTTAAAAATTTTATTGAAAAAGCTGGCCTCAAAATAAATATAAAGAGGTTTCTATCCTGGAAAATTTTCAATGAAGTGTTCATTAGTGCTCTACTTTCCCCCTCTCATTACAATCAGGAGTCTTAAAGATGAAGGAAATAAACTATCACATATGTAAATTATCACCATGCAATGCACTAAGTGTTTTGCTAGCATTGAATAACTAATTTACAAAACATCCCCCACTTGAAGGTAGGTTTTATAATTTGCATTTTACAAAGGAGTTATAAGCACAGGTAAGGTAAATGAGACTCAGTTCTAAATGAATGAATTAAAACCATGTACATCTAACTTCAAACATCTTTCTGAAATTTTGTAATGTTAATTTAAAAACAAGGAAATTAAGGTTTTACTACCTTATTCTATGCTTGAATAATCTAAAACCATTAATACATAATAAATAAATGTAAGAATATACTGCATTTATGGTACAATGTATATAATTTTATTGTTTTTAAAAATTATATTGTATGGTCCATCCTTAATTTTAGGGAAGAACATTGCTATTCAATCTCATGATGAATAATCAAAACATAGATACAGAGTGTACTCAATGTGATAAGTCCTTGAAAGGATCATAATTTGATTATTCTGCAAAGATAAAGTGAAGTAAATATGATTATCTATAATAAGTTTAACCAATGATGAGTGTATGCTCATACAGAATGTCCTGACATAATGCAAGATAAGATTTTAAAAAGCACAAATAAATCTAAGATTGTGATAGTATCAAAAATTCAGTTGATAAAAAAGTTTTACTTATTTGTAGACTCTGCCCGATTTTGCACAGTAAAGTATTAGATGATTTTTTATCCCATTAAGTTTAATTTTTAAGATACATTTTAAAAGGTAAGTGTTATTAAAGTATGGCATTTAATATATATAGTATATCTCAATTTAAAGATTATTAGACATTATCTGACAGGTATAAATCAGATCTAAATATAGTATATATGTGTCTAATATATTTTATTTAGGTAATATATAGATGTTTAGGATACATATAAATTCATATAGACATATATATATATAATTTAGCTTATATACCTTAATATGTTTATTGGCAATTGATACCAAGCATTGGTATCTACTAGTGTTTGTTATACGTATACAAAGGTAAGAAAAAACTTTTTCAAGTAAATATTTTTGTTTGCACTCTCATATGTTGTAGCACATCAGTAACAAATTAAGTCTAGGAATATTAGCATTAGTTCAAGGTTTCTTTTTTCTTAATTTAATTATTGTAGATATACAGGTTCATAAAGCAATTGATGAGACAAAGTGTATATTTTTAATATTACCTTATAATAAAACTTTTTATAAACTATTTTAAATTTTTAAAAATTATTTTAAGGATTACTGGGATGTCAGCTTCTGACCAAGATGAGCTTACAGGGACCAATTTTACCCTTCTGCTAGAAACATCCTCAAAACTGACCACTTTATAAAATATTAGACGATAGACACTGAAGGACAGTGATTCCTGGGTGATGAAAAACAAATGAAGTGAGTTATCCTTTTTCCCCAGATTCAAGTCTTGGGAGAGTTTCTAGGCTGTGACATAGTGAGACTAAACCAAGACAGAGTGCCTGAGCTGAAAAGACAGTACTGCAAGTCTGGGGAGACAGAGTGGGCTAGAGTTTGCAGATCAGAATACTGGCAAGGAGAGAGCTGGATAGAAAAAGAACTCTAGAGTTTGGCAGAGGGTCCTTTTCAACACAGTACTCTGGTGTTGAGTACTGATCCACAGATAAATGTGAGTACCTAACCAAGGCTGGGGATATAAGCACCAGGAAGGAGTAGAGGACTCATGTACAGCTGGGAAGAGTACCTGTGGCCTCCAGCCAAACTAGATACCTCATGTGACATTGTGATTTACAAGAAATATTTATATATGGTCTTCATGCTCATTTCTGGAACTGAGTGCCTAAAAAACCCTTGGAATTTCCTAAGTGATGAGAGTGATAGAGTTGTCTTTTTTTTATATTAATGAGGTGACTTTTGAAGAGCACCTAAGGACTGGGCTGGTTGCCTCTGGAGCCAACCATGTGATTAGAGTCCCACCCCTAACCTCTGGGGAGGGGAGAGAGGTTCATAGGTTGACTCAAACACTAATGGTCAACAAATTAATTAACCCTGCCTATTTAATGAAGCTTCCATAAAACCCTAAAATGATGGTGTGCAGAGAGTTTCTGGGTTGGTGAACATGTAGGGGTGCTGGGAGGGTGGCATGCCCAGAGAGAGCATGAAAACTCAGCACCTTTTCTCCATACCTTTCCCTATACATCTCTTCCATCTGGCGGTTCCTGATTTATATCTTTTTATAATAAACTGGAAACTTAGTGAGTAAAATCTTTCTCTGAGTTCTGTAAACTTCTCCAGCAGATTAATCAAACCAAAGTGGGGTGTCCTGGGAACCTCTGATTTATAGCCAGTTGGTCAGTAGCACAGGGCTTTTAACTGATATCTGAGGTGAGAGTGGAGGACAGTGCTGTAGGACTGAACCCTTAACCTGAACCTGTGGTGTCTGATGCTGTCTCCAGGTAAATAGTGTCATAAATGAGATGAATTGTAGGACACCCAGCTAGAGTCTCAAGAATTACTCCTTGGTGTGGAAAAGCCCCCTAAACTCCCTCCTGCCAGCATACATATTGGAACTGGATCCAGGAGTCCAAAAGTACCTCAAGATTAAGGCTTTTGGGAGAGTACACAGAAGGATCTTACCTCAGTAATTGAGAATAATGATTGGCATTGACAACTGAATGTTGAGTTAGAAATGCAGAAGCTCAGGCCACATCCCAGATTTACTGAAACAGATTACTCATTTTTGACAAGTCCTACAGGTGACTGGTATAAATGTTAAAGTTTGGAAAGCAGAGTTATGCAATATTACCTTTGATTCAGTAGATGGTGAAGTCCATTAGGGTGACATGCCTAACATATTCGCTTTTATCTTATGTATTAATTAGCTAATTCACTCAACAAATCATCTGAAATTAGTATCACATTTAACATTTGTTTTAAAGGGATATGGGGCAGAGTATGAGAGAGAAAAGGGAGTATAAGAGATTGTTTACCAATAACAAATGCATTAAGCCATGAGAGAATAAAATTATGGGTGATAACAAATAACAATGGAACTTTGGCTTAGAGTTAAGGTGAGAATTGATCCTTTTTGATGGCCACAGATTATTTCCTCAGTTAGATGCCTTTGTTCAATCTTGGAAACTTGGATCATTTTTTATATTCAGCACCTAGCTGTCTAGTAAAATTCCTGCATTATAGGAAGTGCTTAGTAAATACTTGCTATGTGAAGGAATAACAAGGTTTTATACTTAGTATCATTTCAGATTTATTGCTGCATGAACCCACCATAATTTTGATCAATTATTACAAATCAATTTAAATTATTTAATAAGACATATTGCATTGATTGAGTCAACTAGTAATTGGAAATTTTTAATCTCATAAACTCTACTAGATAGAGATAAGCTTTGCTGACACTTTCATATACTAAGATAAAAGATGAGAGCATATTGCTTCAGGATCTATGATGTAGATAACATTTATAAGCTATGATACATTTTTCATTCATAATAAACTGAAAATTGTGCTTCTTATTAATGCTTGTAACAATAGTCTACTACAATTTTCTAAGATTAACATACATAGTTAATACAATTAAAAAAACTATATCCTGTTTTAATTTTGATTGCCTTAAGGATTAGGTTATATTAGATAATATGCAGCATAAATCTCACCTTGAAATTTTGCATCTCCTGTTTTAGTTATTTTGGAAGCATAATAACTATTTCTTTACATAAAATAATATTATCTAACCCTTGCAAGGCAAGTAGCATATTATATACGGAACAGAAGCAATTCCAGGCACATGGTTAGTTGCCCAACAAGTATTTATTGAATGAGTGAATGCATTCAGTTTAAATTAGTAAATGTATAATCCATGAAGATAATGTATAAAGGAAGAAAACATAATAATCAACTTCTCTGTATGGGTACACAAGATTTTAAGTGAATAAATTCATATGATGGCATATTTCATAAATGATATTTTTTTACTGCCACTTATTTGATATAGATGTTAATCAGTATCTCAGCTATGACTACAAAATCTATTACATTTACTAATTCACACAGTTAATATTTAAATAATTTTATACTAAATTTTGGACAAAGTTATCAGCCTAGGACTTTTTTTTTTAATTGAAATTTGTCCCTTATATATTATGTTGCAATTTTCTCAACTACCAGTAAGATACTTTATGACTTATAGCTATTAATTAACAACATATCAGTGAATTCTCTCCTAGACCCCATTCTGAGTATGTGGCTGGTAATACACAATGTACAATCAGAATATGGAAAAAACACTAGTGTACTTCTTTCTCATTTTCTAAAATACCCTAAAACCAAGTTTTAATGCCTGATTAGAATTTAGATAGGAATTTAAAATCTTGTATTTTATTACACGTGTTTTATTACACATGTATTTTATTACTCATGTATTGTCTTGCATGTATATTGCACATAAATTTAACTTAGTACTCAGAGACTTAAGAAAAAAAGAAAAGGCATATTCCAATGGGAGGTGAGGAATACACTTTATTGAGTGTTTTGTCCATAGAGGTTTCTGTTTAGATCAATACAGTCTCTGCCAAATGCATTTTTTTACTAGCAAAATTGTAAAGATTTCTTTTCTTTTGTTTTCTTTTTTTCTATAAGACAGCAACCCTTCCTTCATTGGTTAAGTGAAATGTTGTTACCTATTATCACTGCAGTTATTTTAAAAATTTGTTCTGTTAATGTTTTCAATTATGCAAGTTTTTTTTAATCATCTTGTGTTTTCCACCCCCAATTCATTTTACTTTTTCAGTCTGTATGGCTAATGGTCAAATTTACTGAAAACTAGTGGATAACTGATCCCTAAGATAGCCACAACCAAAAATAATATGTTTATAATGTTTAAGAGATGAGATAGCTATTCAAGGTACGGTCTATTATTAAAAGAAAATAAAAATGGAGTCAGTATTGGTAAGAGAGCTCTCTAAAATGGAACTGCCAGGACACTGAGGAAGTGTGACTTATGCAGGTCTCAGCCTGGATGTAATCTGAACTTTGACCACTTATTGTCTTAACTCAGGCTTCCAGAACACCTGCCCAAAGTTCTAGAAGCTAAAGATGCTTATCAGACCTTTACCCTAAAATAACTCACAGCATAGCCCTTAAGGACAAACATGTTCTTTATTGCATCAGTCAGTCATAATTCTTGCTAGACAACTTTAACAACCATGAGGCTTTTGCCTTTATAAACCCTTGACTCTTTCCATTCCTTGGAACACTCTTTCAGTTTTATCTGAATCTGTGTCTCCCAAATTTCAATGCCGTAGATTCCAAATAAACTCTTTTCTTATTCGCATCCTTCTGTGTTTCTTGGTTGACATTACAATATTGTTATATAATAAGAAATATATATTTGGTCTTCATCATGTCCCTAGTTCCTGGCAAAGAGCTCCTAAAACCCTTGTAGTTTTGAGTGATAGAGATGAAGGGAGCATCTTTTGTTATTCATAATAAGCCCCTTTCAAACTTACCTGAGTATGTGCTAATGAAGTGACTCTCGATAGACCCCAAGATAGCTTCAGGATGGGAGATGGGAGAAGAATGAATCAAGTGATTAGAACTTTCAGCCCCATCCCCTGGCCTCCAATGAAGAGAATGGGGCAGGAGACTCATATTCAATCATGCCTACACAATGGAACCTCCATAAATACCCTAAAAGATTGGGTTCAAGCAGCTTCCAGAAGAGTGGCACACTCTACTGAGACAGAAGCTCCTATCTCAAGACCCTTCCAAGCTCTCCCTACATACCTCTTCCTCTGGCAGTCCATTTGTATACTTTATAATATTGTTTATAATAAACTGGTATTAGGAAGTAAATTTTCCCTGAGTTCAGGGAGCTTTTCTAGCAAACCCTGAGGAGGAAGTTTTGGCAATGCCTGATTTATAGCCAACAGATGGGAAGAATGAGAAGCTTGAGACTTGTGATTGGCACCTGAAGTGTGGATGGTCTTGTACAACTGAGCCCTTAACCTGTGGGATCTGTTCTGACTCTGGGTAGTTAGTATCAGGATTGAGTTGACTTGTAGGACACCCAGTTGGTGTCTGCAGAGAGTTGGAGAACTGCTTGGTGAGGGAAACCTACATGTTTGGTGTCAGAAGTGTTACAGGTGCAAAGAGATCTTACTGCCCCAAAGTTTATTGGCTGTAAATCACTATTACATAGATGTCATAAACAAGTCTTGATTTGCAGTAGGACTAGCAGAGACTTATCATTCAAATAGGCATAACAGATGGGGTGTCAAGCTAAGAAATTATTGAGCATTACTGAGTGCTCAGCACTCTGGTATGTGTTTACCATATATTATCTGTTTTGTCCTTGAAACAACTATTTGGGAGGTATTTTATGCATGAAAAATCTTTAGTGAGTAACTCATGCAAGCCACTAGCAATTTGAAAAGAGAGACAGACAAAGCCAATGCAGGAAAATATTTAAAGGATTTATAGTTATGGAACCTAAGATGAGTTCTACATGAGGAAATAAGTCCACAGAGAGGTGATAGTGAGTAAGAGTGTTGAGCTGAATATAAACATCATTAGCAAAAAAAGCTAAGCTCAAACAAACAAACAAATAAATAATGAATACATATGTAGGTAAGCACTTCATTTTGCAAACACAGCTATTAACTCATTTAATCATTATAACAACCCAAAGAGGCAGGCACTTTAATTAACATCATAATGTTTCAGAAGAGGAAATATAGATACACAAGATAATTAAGCAAATAATCCAAAGTCAGATAGGTAGTAAGTGGTTCAAATACTGTCAGTCTTTTTACAGAGTGCAAACTTCCAAGCCCCAAGCTATTAGCAGCAGAATTTTGAGTTAAGCTCCTCTGGAGATTATAGGATACCTAGCAGAATAGAGACATCCTATTTAAGTCCAAGTGTTTCAACAGCTCAAGATGAAGGATTAGGACATTCAGTCTTCAGAGGAATCAGGTACCAAAAGAAAATTTGAGTGTAAGATGTACTAGTAAAACAAAGCTTAACTTCCTAGCAACAAAAGTTAGGGTCATAGGGTAAAAAAGTATGAATCTTATGAGAACCTGATATACTAAGATAAGAGAAACAGCCACTCTGGTCAGAGATGAGTTTTTAATTTATTGACAAAGAGACATAATAAATGTATATAATAAAAGAGACAAAATTTGTCCAGGAAGCACTCAAGCTTACTGCTATGGTAAGAAGCATGGAATCCAAGCAGAACATGACAAAAAGATAATCACTGATACAGACCATAATGAATGAAGCCTAGTAAATTCTCCAGCTTTTTCTAATAAAGTAATCTTAACACCTTCTTATACATTTGGGGCCTGCTTTCTTTTTAAATTCACACATTTTACACAATTTTACATTTATGGCAAACTTCTCTAAATTGAGAAAGCAGGTATCAATCTGTATATCTATTTCAAACATGCACAGAATTTGCAATAGCTGTTTTACTAAAAGGGTAAACCCCAAGATAATCCTCACAGCATTTTAATGAACATGTTCCATGTAAAACTACTCAGATGATTTTGATCCCTAGATAAGATTGAGTCAGGCTACTGCACAAGTTAGATATCATTAGAGTATCAAAATGGTTTGATTATTTTCCAGCATGTATGTGACTTTTTACATACATATGACCAAGAATACGAATCAAAATATCAGTGAAGTCCAGGTGAAGCCAAATAAACAAGTTGTAGATTCAGTTCATACATCATTGATCAATGAATGTTCTCAATTTTCACACAGCCCAGGATCCTGATAACTTTCCTGTTGAGTGCATAGCATAAATTTTAAATGACCCAGGGCTCACCATGAGGAGAATTGCTAAAAAAGCGCTCTCAATGATTTAAAAATATTCTGAACCACTACTCCACATAATGGAAGAAACTTTCATTGTAATTCTCAAGAGTCACCTAAAATAAATAGAAACATATTTTACATATGAACCTTCTAAAGCTCAACTTCCAAATAAATGTTATGATAATGTAAGTAAAAAAATTTAATCTTTACAGTTGATTACTTATGCAGTTTGAAAATCTATTAATTGCTAATTAAAATGAGAATAACTGAAAACTCCAATTACCCCAAATTTCTGTTATATTCTTATTATGAGTTTAGAACAGAGGTAATCTATTAAAAATGTAACACTGGTCTGTGCCATCCCATTAGCTCGTGAACATTTGGAGCCAAGACTCTGCATCCACTAACATCCAAATAGGCTGACCTATTGTAGATCATTGACAAGAGGCTATTGGGATTCTGTCTTCCTGCGCCTATCTACCCCCAGATCTTCTCCTTTATGTGGTTCCCAACTTATATTCTCCTGGAGTTAGAGAGGTGACATTTTCTGTGCCTTTCCACCCTGTTTTTCCCTGTATCTGACAAAAGTAGAAGCTTCTTTTTTGTATCTGTCCAAAGTAGAAGTGACTTTCATTTCCTAGCATACCTTTAACCTCTTTGTTCTTCCTGTCCTTTAATTAAAATCCTTTCTCCTCTTTCTGTTCCAAACCCTTGGGACTCCTGCTCTGGAACTCTTATTCCATGGTCGGCAACCTCCTCTATATGCATAAAGTCTTCTGTGGAGGTGAACTTCTGTAGTCTCTCACCCCATACATATCAGAGTCTTTGTTCCTGATCACCAGTTCTTTGCCATTGAAGCTCTACCATATTTTTTAAAAATCCTACTTATTTAAGACTCACGAAACTTGAATATAAGACTTGCTTCCTTCTTATTGTATAAGTAACATTGTTCCATTCTTTTGGTATACTGAGCTATCAACACTCCCCCTCATTTATTTAAGATATTGGCACCTGACTCATTCTTAATTTTCACGGTTACTCCTTCCATCCATCAATATGATTCCATCATCCTCATACCTGACTCACCCAACATTCTGGTCTTTCAGTTCTCTGGTAGTCTCTTCCTTTGATTATTTTCTATGCCATTTTTCTGGTAAAAAGTCCTGTGTTTATACATTGGAACTTACTAACAGCCAAGGTTCATTCCCCTCTGTAATTAATAATTTAAATGATAGTTTCTAAAACAAGATAATCCTCTCCTCCCAGCTACCCTCAACACAACTTTACTCTAACTTCATCAAGAATTACAGCTTGATTTCTTTCTTTCTTTATTATTTATTTATGTCTCCCCACCCGTTACCACTGTTTTGTTTTCACTTTTAGAACAGCAGGTATCTGTGATCTGTTGTTTTTATTATTATCTTTGCAACAACCTATTATTTTTTCCTAATCGCCTTATCAGTAAAAGACACCACCACCTACTCAATCATTTGTCCAAATGATTGTAAGTGATCCTGAACATTTCATTCCCTTGGCCACTCATGTCCTGTGAATTACCAAGTCCTGTGATTCTGTTTTGTAAATTACCATGAATTGGTATATTTTTCCCTATTTGCATTCCCATCCCAATGTTCTGAGCCATCATCAACTCCCACCTCAACAACATGAACCACACAGTGAAGGTACAATGTACAAAATGAATAAAACACAGTTCAATACTTTGGATTATAGTAGGGCTCTTTTTAACTTCCATTTGATTCTCATGTTTACCTTTGTATCTTTATTTTCATACTAATGTAGGAATTGAGGGAATGCATATTTTATGTCATTGATGATCCATACATGGTAATGGCCTTATGATAGTATTATACTGATTATATATTGGGAAATAATTGCAAGGTAAAATTAGTTGCTTCACTGCATCACTTTTTTAAATTCTAAGCTTTTTGTCACACTGTAGCAAGAGTGATCTTTTTCTTCTTAATTAATAGACTTTAATTTTAAGAGCAGTTTTAGGTTCACAGAAAAATTGAGTGGAAAATACAGAGTCCACGTATGACCCTTCTCCAGTTGGCATGCACAGTTCCCCTTATTATTAACATTTTGTATTAATGTTATATATTTATTACAACTGCTGAAGCAATATTGATGTTTTATTATTAAAGTCTATTGTTTACAATAGAGTTCACTCTTTGTGCTGTACAGTCTATTGTTTTTGACAAATGTGTAATAGCATGATTCCACCATTACAATATCATGCAGAATAGTTTTGTTGCCCTAAAAATCCCCCATGCCACCTATTCATCCCTCCGTTCTTCCCCCTAGACCCCTGGCAGCCACTGGTCTCTTTACTCTCCTCATAGTTTTACCTTTTCAAAATGTCATATAGCTGGGATCACACAATACAGAGCCTTTTCAGATTGGCTTCTTTCACTTAACAATATACACTAAAGTTTCCTCTGCATCTCTTCATAACATGATCATTTAAAAATAAAAATCACATAATGTCACTATCCTGCTTAGAATGTCTTGATGCTTTCCTATTGTTCTAAAATGAAGTCTAAAATTCTTAATGATGTCTAAGACTCCATTACTCAAAGAATGTTTTGTAGGGAAGAAAATACATCTTCACCTAAGAGTTTATTGTAAATATGGATTATCAGGTGACACCTTGGTAATACTGAATTATTATTGACATATGACAAGATCCCAAGGTGACTCAGATGCTCATTGAAATCTGAAAGCACTGGTGTTAACAGTCCTCAATGATTTTTGCTCTTTACCTTTTTTCTAGTCTGACTGTGGATCACCTTTCCATCCAATAGCCCCTTAATAACAAAGAATTCCAATGTGCTAAAAATAAAGGCCTTTATTTTTTCCCAGATGAATAAAAGTTATAAAAGATTTTTGTTTTAATAATGATGAAGATAATAAAATAGTAATTAGATAAAAGTTCTGTTCTTAAAGTCATATAAATTTTCTTAGTGGCAAAGTATTTTGAGTTTTATTTTTTAAAGCACTTGAATGTTTTAACTATTTTTATTCTGTAATAAAAATCTATGCAAAGTGTAAGTATTTAATGAAAAATTTCACTTTTGTTCCCCTTTTCTTTCAAAGTAATTTAAAATATTTGAATCTATATAGGCATTTAGTCTTAGATTAACATGTATTTGTCATTATACTTACTCCATATTTCTTTGATGAAGAACAGAGCTATTCCAACTGGAAAAATAGAAAGCCATATGTGTTTCAATAAGAACAGAAAGGCATAATAACTTAGTCCCCTTAAAGTTCCCTTGGCTAACTTCTATCCTCCTATCAGTTAGCAGCTTAAACATAATTTCCTCAGGGAAACCTACTTTGGACTCATCAGCCAAGGTCAGATCTTTTCATTATGTCCTTCATTGCACCGTAGTATCCTTTGTAATGTAAGACTTGATATTATTTTTGTATACATCAGTGTCCCCGCTAGATTGTAAATCCCATTGGGAATGTAGGATAGAGACTATGTCTGCCATTTTCTGCAGCATCCTTAGGACCTAGAACACGGCTTAAATCACAGACAATGCAATTGATAAATATTTTCTTGGTAAATGTACATGCAATGGCTGTGTGTTGTCAGTGAATATTCTTCCCTAATCCCTATGACTTTAACATGAATATCCACTGTCTTTTATAAAGAACATTGATTTCCAGAGTCAAATACTTTCCATTCCATTTAAAGGAAGAGCCTAAAATATGTATCTTCCTAAAAAGATTTTAAAATAGAATTGCAATTTTATTGTTCTTTGTACTTAGCCTAAAACATGAATGTTCCTCCTTTTGCCAAAGTTGAATATAAGCCACAAATTATTTTAAAATTCACTTACAAAAATAGGTATATTCTTAGCAGGCATATTGATCACTTTTAGTCCTTCTCTTTTGGTATAATCTTTTTTGAAACAAAGGCTGAGGTTTTCTGACCGTTATTTTTTATTTTGTTTGATTGTTTGCCATTGTATAACAAGCATTCAGCAGTTGTTCAATAAAAATTAATTTCATTTTCCCTATATCTCAAAGCTCCTTTTATAATTTATTTTATAAGCTTTATAACAGCTCTTGTTTCTAAAGAAAAGTCTGTCCTTTTTCTTCTATATAAGCCTGCTGGAATGAAATGGCAGGTTCAATATCACACAATAAAACAAAGATGAAATAAAATGTAGGTCCCCTTAATCCTCACTCACTATTCATATCATGGCACTAAATTTCTTTGTGGAATAAAAATGGGAAACTGTATTCTAACTTGCAAGCCAACAATAACCAAGATCATAACAGGATGCACCGCGCCAAACGAAAAAGCGCCTGGCGCATCAACAATAAAGACAGGATAGATCCCTGAAATACTGCCTTCCTTGGGATTCAGAATTATATTCAAAACATTGCAGCTGCTGTGAAACACCACAATAACACATCTACAGCACAGTTTCAAAGGTCTAATAAATTAGATTCTTCCTTGAGTCAGTCAAAAATACTGTGTTCAGCAGTTTTAACAATGGAAGCTTCATCTAATTAAATTAAGTGCTGTAGAGGCTCCTGCCAGCAGAACTACCTCAAGCTGATAGACTCAGGTTTGCAGTATTGCTAATCTGGCGTGGAGCCACCGGGATGCTCAGACACAGCCAACAATTTGATCTCAAGTAACTGAAAGGCAAGGAAGGGGCAATTTTCCTTTTAATGGTACAGCAGTTCTAACATGAAAATTTATATCTCACCATTACTCTGTATCTAGAACATTTTTGGAAGGCCCACTTATTATTAAGTTAGACATTTAATTACAAAAAATACTGTGAGCTCATTACTATTTTAATATGATAGCTAATTTTCCTCCAAAACCGTCTACACTGAAAATGGCAAATTTTGCTCAAAAATGCTGTTTTTTAATACTGAGATTTCTCATAATATATGGAAGATTTAGTACTTTTCCCTTTGTGGGTTTGCCCTCTTTCTTGTGTTTTTTACCTGTTACTGTGTTTGTTTTGATAGTGTAAAAAGTGAAATTCAAGCTAAAGCTTGCCACTATGACAATTTTTAATTAGAAAATTAATTATTGTAATTTTTTAAATCCGAAGGAACATTATATTTTTACAATTTTACGGCACTGAATTTTTTGTAATTTTATTTACTAAAACTCATAAAATTGCCATAAATTAATTGCTATCAGAGTATTGATTTGATTCATAATTTAATTAAGACTGATTATAGGGTAATTTTGCAATCATAAATAACTACATTATTGTATTCACTCATTTTAGTAAAGACTTTATTAAACTGCTGGAGTATATAAATGAAAGTAAAAGAAAGGCATAGTGCATATCAGCATGAGCAGGGATATAGATAATTTTTGGTCCTTCCTTTTAGATGTAATATCTTTTCAAGATGCACCTTTAAGAGTTTCACTCTTTTAAGAAGTAGTGAATAAGAATATTAAACAGTAAATACGTGTCAATAAAGGAAAGTGGAGTAAGAGCTAATTATCACTGCAGAAGAATTAGGATTGTGATGTCTTCCTGTGGCTTTTCAAACACACAGAAGAATGTGAGGTTTGTGGTGGAGTTGGGAGGGACCACACAATCTTGGAAAAGTAGTAACGGAATGGTATGTCAAAAGTATGGAGGACTTTGAATGTCAGGGCAAAACACTATAGCTTTAAACATAGGGCTAGCTCTCATTTAAACCCTGAGATTCCAGTGACTATGTAAAAATATTTTGATGTTGCTATATAGTAACTACTTTAAGCAAATGGATGCTTTACTATAGCATAAGTGGCTAATAGGAATATTGGGCTGAAATTTTCAAATATCAATTAATTTAAGGGACAAAAACAGATAGTGTGCAATAATCTTCAAAATGTTTAATACAAAATGCATTTTAACAAGATTTACAGGTGATTGGTATGAAAGTTCAAGTTTGGAAAGCACAGGATCAAGCAATGTTTCCTTTGATTTAGTAGTCTGTGAAGTCCATTAGGTTAACACTCCTAACATATTCACTTTTATATCTATACATTAATTACTTACTTAATTCACTCAACACATCACCTGAAATTAGTATTACATCCATCAGGTGTTCCCAGGGGATACAGGCCAGAGTTTGAGAGAAACAAATCATGGGGTGGGTGTGAGAGATTGTTTAACAATAACAAATGCACTGACATTCTACCTCTAATCACAGTTTAACACTTCATTATCCCATTTTATTGAGGCAGGTTATATAATTATATCATTTATATGCTTCATTCTATTGAGCTGAATCATTAGAATGAGTTTTAGTTTAATATGTTATCCTTTTCAAATAGCATAATTTTAAGTGAGTCTTCAAATATTTACTTAGGATGATGAAAATTTCCAGTCTATGCCGTTTGATGGTTATCAGTTACTCTTAACAGCTGCTAGAATGCCATATATTATATCGTCGACATTTTTAGAAATATCTCGCCAGGATTTACATGTTTAAAACTGGGTCCATGGCCAAGATTACCATTTAGGTACCCCAGATATTCAAGAAAATATCTACTCACTAATACTTTCCTGAATATAAAGTATTATTAATTCGGTTAATTCTTATAATGGTGTGAGCATAAACATCTTTTAAATTTCTTTTTGGATCAACCACAAATTATCAAGTATAAAGAGGACTCTTCATATAATCAGGATCCAGTGTTGATAAACACTAAAATCTGTATTTAATTTTACAGTAGAAAACTGTGTCAGACGCATGTAATATTGTTTATAAAATTCTCTTGGTCCAACTCTTGTTTGAGCCACTGTTGCAGAAAAGCAGTGCCAAGCAAGCTTTGACCAGTTTAGCAAAGAGGCAGGTCTTGTCTAAAGCAGATTAAATCTTCCTTCCAGCTCCAAGTTTCCTATGACTCTGTGGTGTGGGACACCAAGAGAACCAACACAGCATTCTTGTATATACAACTCAAATGGCTCAGGGATTAAGTTCGAGGGGCCATCTTTATTCAATGGGAGGATTGAAGTCAAGAGATAACTGCATGTTTCACAAAACTTCTCACATTGTCTAGTCACATCAAGCACCAGTCCCATGTAGCAGCTGCAAACTGGATAACACATCCGCCTATCTTGCCTTCCTCTTTTCTGTTTTTACTTTCCCACGTTTGCCACTCTTGTTCCTTTGGACCCCTTTCCAAGTAAACTATGTGTACAAAACCCTTTTTCCTGGGCTCAGCTTTTAGTGAAAAATAATATATGTACATGAAAAAGTTCATGTTCAAGTGCTCACTTCTTATGAGCTTTTTCTGTCTCAAGTATTTGCTTTTATATGAAAGAAATGAAAACACCATCTCTGTCAAAAAGACTAAGTTCCCCATAAGGATTATATAATTTCTGGAGCTATACCCATGGAGTTTTACTGTCTGTGCCATTTCCTTGCTCAAGGGTTGAGTTTTCCTGGGTTTGACTCTTTTGACAATTCATCTGATAACTGTGAAAGGAATCTTGTGGATGTCATGAAAGGGGCTTCTCTTTCATTATCAAATTTAAACCTTCTCACTTTCAGACCCATTCATATATAGTAGACAGCAGTAGCAGGAATCAATAAACCCCTCAATCAAACTATGCAATAACATCATATCATTAGACAGATGTAATGATCTGATCATAATATGACTTGGATTTAACTTTTTCTAGAGTCAAAAGTCTACATAAAGTCACAAAGAGGACAATATGTTCTCCAACTTTCCCAATGTTAGAACTGTGTTGCTTGCTTCAACCACTAAAAGATGCGTTTTGAAGGTACATTACTAGAAGTGCCCCTTCAACCTATGAGTTGTGCAGTCATTATCCCATGAGGAGCTGTCTATAGAAAATATTGATAAGATCACATAAAATTATGGCTGATAAATATTCCTACGTGGATAATATAAGAATCTGGCACACTGAAGAGCATATAATTGACCTGTTAAGGTTGTTTTCATGGTAGGCAAAACACCTGCATACAAAATATAGTTTTGTATCCTGGGCAAGGAAAGAATTTGAGTCCTGTTTTGAATTGATACCCTATGCTCAGACTGAGAAAAAACCATATATATTAAATGTCCATTTTATCTTGTCATCGATGCAGGGTCAAAATCATTAAGTTATTTATAAAATTCTCTGTTCAAATTGTATTTACCCTAACTACTTCCAGAATTAAGACTATCACTAAATTTTACCTGAGAAAATCAGAGTCGTCCAAAAAAGAAGGAATTATCTCTTGTATTTTAAAACCTCACAGACCTTTAGGGATTTAACTGGTTGATGCACAATGAACTACGAAGAAGGAAAGAAAAGAGCTAAGTTTAGTTTTATAGAGTATTTTTACCTACTGAATCTTGAGTGTTTGATAAATCTAATTTATTGCTTGCTGAGACCAGCTATATATCCTTTTAAAATAAATTAGATTCTGTTTATCTCTATATCTATACACCACTGATATGTTCAAGGAGGATATATAGATAGGAATTAAATAGACACATTTAATGTGGTACTCTAATAGCGACTGTGAATGATTTCTTAAATGGAAAGTACACATCTGAACAGAATGCTTTATTTTTATTGAGATCAGCTATACCATTTTGTAAATTTAATTATTATTTATGGCGTATATGTATAATACATTCACATATTTTTTGTCTCTGGAGACAACCAATGTTAACATGTTCTTATATATCTTCCATATACAATCTATGCACACACAAAAAGCTATCTTTGCTTCGTTTTTGGATGTTTCTTGTAATAATTTAAAGGTTGATAAAAGTTGATCCAATGGCAGTTTTTGAAACATAATCATACAAAAGTTTCTAACTTTAATATGTTTTTTTCATTATCCTGAGCAGCAAGAAAAACTAGTAATATCCTCTTTCTCCCTTTTTACCACCAAATTTTATTGATTTGTTTATTGTTCATAATGTTGACATTTGGTATTTGGGTAATTTTAGTTTCTTCAAAAAAAATTTCAGCTGCATGATGCAACACAGGTTCATTTCTCACATACATAAAGATTGATGGGATTTGGAAAGGCTCCTTCCATCTGGTAGTGAAACCATCTGGAATTTGTGGCCTCCAAGGACACCACAGCAGCCGAAAAGAAAGACAGAAGAAGACACTAGCTCTTAAGAGCCCAGAAGTGACACATGCTACCTCTGCTCTCAAGTCTCAAAATTAACTGCAAAACAGGCAGAGAAAAGTAGAGGAGAGCAGACAATGTTAGTGAACACAAACTATCTCTGCAGCATGGCTAATATGTTAAATGTACTAAACATTGTATTGTTTAATATATCAACTTTAAACAGCATCATTTGATGGCAAAATTAAATGCACAGAACATAAATACACTGCCGAATAATCATCACCGATCAACCACACACATTACCCCCACAGATCAAGACATAAGACATTCTTAGCTCCCCAGAACTCCCTTGGTGTTCACTGTCAATCACCATTCCCTCCTTCCTGCCTAAAGGCACCAATATCCTAAGGTCAGATGCTATATTTGAGCTTTGCTTATTTTGAAACTTATCTAAACAGAATCACCCAGTTTGTGTATTTCTGTGAATGACATTTTGTTCAACTTTATGTATGTGAGATGTATCCAAGTTGCTATGTCAAGCAGATGGACCATGTCATGAGCAGTGCAGATATCAGATAGGATTTACTGGGGGAAAGCTTACAATCAGATAGGCGGTAGAGCACCTGCAGTCTTGTGAACTCGTTTTTGGCAGCACAGACAGAAAGGCTATTAAGAATGGAGCTGTTGTAGGCATTCTTGTACATGTCTCTTGGTACAGATCTGTACATTTTTCTTGGGTATCTATTAGGGGGGTTTCTGGGTCTTAAATGTGTATGCACACTTTTAGTAGATAATGCTTAAAACTTGAGGGTTAAAATGAATGGGAAAAAGAGGATATATATTAATTGCCTTATATATACTAATTTCCATATTACTTAGGGTAATAAATAAAAAGATATTAAAACAGATACATTTACTTAATTATATTTTAAAAGTTGTTGCTGGCTTAAGAAATATGTTTTTAGGGTTTTACACTTACATTTGCAGTGTCAATGTTCCTCTTCCACTACATCCTCACCAACACTGGGTATTTTGAGATTTCGATTTCTTCATTGCTATTCTAGTAGAAAGCAAAGAGGTATTCTACTGTAGTTTTAATTTCAATTTTCCTGATTGGCAATGAGGTTGAGTACCTTTTCATACATATCTCATTTCTTTTTTTTTTAGTTTTTTTAAAAACATCTTTATTGGAGTATAATTGCTTTACATTGCTGTTAGTTTCTGCTGTATACAAAGTGAATCAGCTATACATATACATGTATCCTCATATCTCCTCTCACTTGTGTCTCCCTCCCACTCTCCGTATCCCACCCCTCTAGGTGGTCAGAAAGCACCAAGCTGTTCTCCCTGTGTTGTGCAGCTCCTTCCCACTAGCTATCTATTTTACATTTGGTAGTGTATATATGTCCATGCCACTCTCTCACTTCGTCCCAGCTTACCCTTCCCCCTCCCGTGTCCTCAAGTCCATTCTCTACGTCTGTGTCTTTATTCCTGTCCTGCTGCCAGGTTCTTCAGAACCTTTTTTTTTCCCTCTGGATTCCATATATATATGCTAGCATATGGTATTTGTTTTCCTCTTTCTGACTTATTTCACTCTGTATGAGACTGCCCATCCACCTCACTACAACTAACTCAATTTCGTTTCTTTTTATGGCTGAGTAATATTCCATTGTAGATATGTACCACATCTTCTTTATCCATTCATCTGTCAGTGGACACATAGGTTGCTTCCATGTTCTGCCTATTGTAAATAGTACTGCAATGAACATTGTGGCACATGAATCTTTTTGAATTATGGTTTTCTCAGAGTATGTGCCCAGTACTGGGATTTCTGGGTCATATGGTAGTCCTATTTTTAATTTTTTAAGGAACCTCCATACTGTTCTCCATAGTGGCTGTATCAATTTACATTCCCATCAACAGAATAAGAGGGTTCCCTTTTCTCCACACCCTCTTCAGCATTTATTGTTCTCTTTTCTCCACACCCTCTCCAGCATTTATTCTTGATAGATTTTGTGATGATGGTCATTCTGACCGGTGTGAGCTGATACCTCATTGTACTTTTGATTTACATTTCTCTAATGATTAGTGATGTTGAGCATTCTTTCATGTGTTTGTTGGCAATCTGTATATCTTCTTTGGAGAAATGTCTATTTAGGTCTTCTGCCCATTTTTGGACTGGGTTGTTTGTTTTTTTGATATTGAGCTGCTTGATTATTTTGGAGATTAATCCTTTGTCAGTTACTTCATTTGCAAATATTTTTTCTCATTCTGAGGGTCGTCTTTTCATCTTATTTACAGTTTCCTTTGCTGTGAAAAAGCTGTTATGTTTCATTAGGTCCCATTTGTTTATTTATTTATTTTTTTACTTCCATTACTCTAGGAGGTAGATCAAAAAGATCTTGTTGTGATTTATGTCAAAGAGTGTTCTTCCTATGTTTTCCTCTAAGAGTTTTATAGTGTCCATTCTTACATTTAGGTCTTTAATCCATTTTGAGTTTATTTTTGTATATGGTATTAGGGAGTGTTCTAATTTCATTCTTTTATATGTAGCTGTCCAGTTTTCCCAGCACCACTTATTGAAGAGGCTGTCTATTCTCTATTGTATACTCTTGCCTCCTTCATCAAAGATAAGATGACCATATGTGCATGAGTTTATATCTGGGCTTTCTATCCTGTCCCTTGATCTATATTTCTATTTTTGTGTCAGTACCATACTGTCTTGAGTACTGTAGCTTTGTAGTATAGTCTGAAGTCAGGGAGCCTGATTCCTCCAGCTTCATTTTTCTTTCTCAAGATTGCTTTGGCTATTCGGAGTCTTTGGTGTTTCTATACAAATTGTGAAATTTTTTTGTTCTAGTTCTGTGAAAAATGTCATTGGTAGTTTGATAGGGATTGCACTGAATCTGTAGATTGCTTTGGGTCATATAGTCATTTTCACAATGTTGATTCTTCCAACCCAAGAACATGGTATATCTCTCCATCTGTTTGTATTGTCTTTAATTTCTTTCATCAGTGTCTTATAGTTTTCTGCATACAGGTCTTTTGTCTCCTTAAGTAGGTTTATTCCAGATATTTTATTCTTTTTGTTGCAGTGGTAAATGGGAGTGTTACCTTAATTTCTCTTTCAGATTTTTCATCATTAGTGTATAGGAATGTAAGGGAAAGGAGAAGTAACAACTGACACAGCAGAAATACAAAGGATCATGAAAGATTACCACAAGCAACTATATGCCAATAAAATGGACAACCTAGAAGAAATGGACACATTCTTAGAAAAGCACAACCTTCTGAGACTGAACCAGGAAGAAATAGAAAATATAAACAGACCAATCACAAGCACTGAAATTGAATCTGTGATTAAAAATCTTCCAACAAACAAAAGCCCAGGACCTGATGGATTCACAGGTGAATTCTATTAAACATTTAGAGAAGAGCTAACACCTATCCTTCTCAAACTCTTCCAAAATATAGCAGAGGGAAGAACACTCCCAAACTCATTCTACAAGGCTACCATCACCCTGATACCATAACCAGAAAAAGATGTCAGAAAAAAAAGAAAACTACAGGACAATATCACTGATGAACATAGATGCAAAAATCTTCAACAAAATACTAGCAAACAGAATCCAGCAGCACATTAAAAGGATCATACACCAGGACCAAGTGGAATTTATCCCAGGAATGCAAGGATTCTTCAATATACACAAATCAATCAATGTGATACACCATATCAACAAATTGAAGGAGAAAAACTATATGATCATCTCAGATGTAGAAAAAGCTTTTGACAAAATTGAACACCCATTTATGATAAAAATTCTTCAGAAAGTGGGCATAGAGGGTACTTACCTCAACATAATAAAGGCAATATATGACAAACCCACAGCCAACATCATTCTCAATGGTGAAAAACTGAAACCATTTCCACTAAGATCAGGAACAAGACAAGTTTACCCACTACTCCCACTATTATTCAACATAGTTTTGGAAGTTTTAGCCATACCTTCAGAAATGAAAAAGAAATAGAAGGAATCTAAATCGGAAAAGAAGTAAAACTGTAACTTTTTGAAGATGACATGATACTATACCTAGAGAACCCTAAAGATGCTACTAGAAAACTACTACAGCTAATCAATGAATTTGGTAAAGTAGCAGGAAATTAATACACATATCTCATTTTGTGAATATCTTCTCATCAAGTGTCTTGCCAACTTTTATTTTTTTTTAATCCTGGTCTTTTTATTATAGATTTGTAGGATTTATTTATATATTTGGGATGAGCCTTAGTTGAATGCATCTGTTGCAAACATCTCTTTTCACATTGTGTTTGCCTTTTTACTATTTTAATAGAAGGCTCTTATTAGTTGCATATCAACTTTTAATTGTTATTGTTTTTTGATGAGCTATACCTTTTATCATTATGAAAGTTTGATTTGCAACTCTGATAACACTTTCTCCTTAAAGTGAACCCCATCTGACATTAATAAGGTTACACCCCCTCTTTGGATTAGTGTTTACATAGTAAATATTTCCTTCTGTTTACTTTACTCTTAGAATATCTTTATATTGTAGATATATCTCATGTAAGGAACATATATGGGAATATTAAAATTCCAGCCTAAGGATATTTGTCTTTTATTTGGAGCATTTAGTCCAATTACAGACATATTTGGTTTAAATCTATTATCTCCCTATTTGCTTTCAATACCTGCCCTGCCTGTTCTATGTTACTTTTTATTCACTACTTTTTTAAATCTATTTTGATTTAACTATGTAATTTTTATAGTGGAATATTTCTTTTTTCTCAGCATTTTTATGCATTATTTTACAATTTCAGTGCTTAGTCTAGAATATTTTAACTTGATAGTTATATTTCCTTTTTTCATGATAATTCAAAACTTTTAGAACATAAGCGCATTTATTCTTCTATTGATTTGTGACCATTGCCATCATATATTTTGATAAACTATGAACTACTGAAGAAGACATTATTTTCTATGACAATGTAATTTATATTTATGCATATGTTTAGGATTTTTGTTGTCCTTCATTTCTTACTGCATCACTGAACTTCCTCCTAGGGTTAGCTTTATTCTACCTGAAGAATAAATGTTAGTATTTTTTTTAAAGAGAACCACTGGTGACAAATTCTGTTTTTGCTATTGTTTGAAAATATCATTATTTCACATTCATTCTTGATGAGTATTTTCACTGGCTATGGAAGTTTTGTTGCCATTTATTAATTTTCTATTCATGAAAGATATTCTGCCATTGTCTGGCTTCCATTGTTTTTATTGTTGTTGAGAAGTTTTCAACTGCTCTAATTATTATTCCCTTGAGTATACCCTATCACTTTATCCAGAATTTTTAACATTTTTATTCTAGGTAAGATTATGTGTGGTTCAAATTTCTTCCCTTAGTTCATGACTTCTCTCTCATTCTCTGAATAGAAATTAAAATAAACAGATTTCATAATTTAATATAGCCCTTTATGATTACTCATTTTATGTCATATTTAATAAATCATTTATTTCCCATTTGGCAATGAATATATTTGGCTAAATTACATTCTATAACTTTTATCATTGTGCTATTCACAATTATAATTACAATCCACTTGAAATAGATTTTTGTAAGGTAGGGCTTATTTTCTATATAGTTAATTGGATACTTCAGTGCTGTATATTAAATAGTCCTGTTGCACTCATCAGCAGTGTCATTTTTCATAAAGCAAGTGTATGTATGTGTGTATGTATAACTTGTATATTTATCTGCAAATATATCATATGGATATAGATGTAAACATAGATATATAGTATATATTAATATATTCTACTATATTTAAACCAATAGCAAACTGGTTTTGCTAATTTAGCATGACATTAAATATTTTATTTACTTATTATTGAAATATAGTTGATTTACAGTGTTATATTAGTTTCAGATATACAACATAGTGATTTAATATTTTTATAGTTTATACTCCACTTAAAATTATACAAAACATACCTTAAATCTTAATATCAAGTACAGCCAAATCCTATAAATTGTGCCTCATCAAATGCATCTTGGCATTTCTTGGTCTTTGTGTTTTCACATAGAGTGTAGGAAAGTTTTTTCAGGTCTACAAGAAACCTTGGCATTTCTGAATGGAATGCACTAAATATAAATATCCATTTGGGAGAAATTGACATTTTTACAATAGTTGGCCTTGCAATTAATAATAGTTTGTCCTTCATTTATATAGGCTTTCTTCAATGAAGATCAATGATATATTATTGTAATACCTGAAGATCTTGGATGACTTATTAGATTCATTCATATTTACCTGATAATTTTAATGCTATAGTAATTTAAAATTTTCTGTTTGTTGAAAGCATATATATCAGTTGAAAGCAACTGATTTACATATATTGTCTTTGTATTTGCTAAATGATTTGAATAATTCCAGTAATGAACTGTATGTTCTTTTGCACTGTGTAAATAAATACACAGTCCTATATCTGTAATAATGACACTTTGTTTTTATTCCTTGCCAATCTTTTTTTTTTAACTCTCAACAGCAGTTTATTTTGGGAACAGAGACAGATAACTGTGTTCTGGGGTAGGAAGGAGACTTACTTTACAGTTGATGAATTCTCTTTTGGGTTGTTTTATTTTATTTTTAACTCTACATTAAGTATTATTTGTAACTGAAAAGTAGTTTCTAAGGCACAATGCATTATCCCTGAATTCATTGTCTAAACATGCTTTTATGCCACTAATATCCCCATAGGTTTTATTTTGTTTGGTTTTTATTTTATTTTTATTATTTTGTTTTATTGAAGTATAGTTGATTTACAATATATTAATTTCTGCTGTACAGCAAAGTAACTCAGTTGTACATATATATATATATTCTTTTTCATATTCTTTTCCATTATGTTTATCATAGGATATTGAATATAGTTCCCTGTACTATACAGTAGTACCTTGTTGTTTATCCATCCTATATATACTAGTTAGCATCTGCTAATCCCAAACTCTAAGTCATTCCCTCCCACCACCACCCTTGGCAATCACGAGTCTGTTCTCTATGTCTGTGAGTCTGTTTCTGTTTCATATATATGTTCATTTGTGTCATATTTTAGATTCCACATATAAGTGATATCATATAGTATTTGTCTTTCTCCTTCTGCTTTATTGCAAATGGCATTATTTCATTCTTGCCAATTCTTGTGTGTGTGTGTGTGTGTGTGTGTGTGTGTGTTTATTTTCTTCTATGGTTGCAGTGGCTAACACTTGCAGTGAAATTCTTTTATAACTCTTTTAAGTAAAGGGAAGATATTCAATACTTCCCCTTTTATCCAACTGATAATGGCAAGAAATAGTTTGAACATTCAAAGTTAATATTTTTAAGGGCATTTAATACTTTACAAAAATGTGTAGAACGTAGAATATAAGGAACCAAACGTGATGGTGCCATACCTCAGGGCTGGGGGCTATGAAGAACAATTACATTTAGGCCTGATGAGACAATGAGAAAAACTGTATCTAAAAGCAGAGATGGTAGCTGTACAAGGAGGGTTATATAATAGGAGCTGTAGCCACATGATGTGATGAGGTTGAGATAGGGAAGAGGCACTGAGGTAGTAGCAGCAGGTATCATGAGTATTTTATACTTCTGTACAATTTACAAAAGCTTGTTCTGGGAACAAGCTTTGGTTTGGTCTCATACATATCACTTAAAATTTAGAGTGGAAGGATGGTGTTGTGTCTAATTTCATGGTTTGATGGATCAATAATTCCCACTTGGGGTACCCATTTCGTGTCCCTCAGTCACATGTTTAGTCCTTCCAAGAGCCTAGGAACAAACTGAGAACTGATTTTCCAATAAAAAATAGTTTTTTTATAGTAGTGAGCATTGCAGAAATGTAGAATTCTAGGTGTTTGAGCTGGATTCTCATTTGGGGAGCTTGACAGAGGCTAACAGAACATCCCTATCAGCAACAAACATGTCTGGAAAATATTGGGTCATTATATTGCATAACACATGTGGTAGAATAACTAGCACTCAAGCTGAAACAAATGAAAAAGTACCTTTTCCTTCTTAATACACCTTTAAAGCTGACAGCCTTACGTGTTATTCCAAATGTGATATATATTGCCATCAAAATCCAAAAAGAGTCTCTTTTTCATGGTGGGCAGTGCAAGATTCATCAACTTGTCTCTCACTCTAGAAGTAATATTGCAACATACTTCAAACCACTGGAGCCTTGGCAACTTAATGTGTCAAGCTGCCATAGTTTCCTGAGGATTATCTCTGATCCTCTGTCAGATATGTATTTTAGTACGGCAGTTAAAAGTGTTTCCTATTTCCTACTCTCTAGGAATTAGCATAATCTCATCAATGAAATGGACTTGCATAATTTTCTATGGAATATCATGATAATCAAGATCCCTTTGGACTGTATTATCACAGGAAGCAGACTTGACATACCGTTGAGGCAAATATATCAAGGCATACTGTTGTCCTTTCTACATAGAAACAAATGACTTCTGACTTCCTTTGTTAATAGCGATAAGGAAAAAAATAGACAACTGAATCCCAGATTCATTAATTCCGCTCTTATTGGCTATGGTAAATATACCACCTTCATAATTGTAGGTGAAATTAGCATCACCTAATGAAGATGTCTTCATACTAGATTATCAAATAGATTATCAATAAAAAGGTTTTCTCCACAACTTGCCTGTTTTTCATGCTAGCAAAATCATGTTGAATAGGTATTGATCACTCCTGCAATTTTCAGAAATTTCCTCATAGTACTAAACTCTGCAATCAGCTCCATGAATGTAGAATTGCTTTTGTTTATTATCTTTGTTGAGGGAGGCATTTCTTTGGGTTTTTATTTGTCCCTTCCTGCCATTTCTGTGGTCAGGGAATAGATGCAGGAATTCCACCAGTTACTGAGTATGTTGATTATATATTCTGTGAAAGGAGAATAACCATCAGATAAATCTGTGGTCCAGGAATAGACGAAGAGGCAAATTTAAGTCAACACTCCCTTTGAAAGCTGAATTCAGTAAGTTCTCCTTTAATGGGCCATAGTCATTTTTCAGGGTACCATGAATTAGAGTCAGTCAAAAACAGTATCTCAAAAACAAACAAAGAAACAAACAAAACAAAAAACCTCTCAGAAATTTCAGGTATTTCTTGTTTCTGTGCAAAGTTACTCCAGTAGCTGTTTCAAAGTTCCTCTGGAATAATCCTGGAGTAATATTCATGGTATGCTACTGTGGCTGAGATGTAGAATCCTTCCTCAAAGTAACTGTGGACTGTCTATAAATTGTCATATGTCTGGAAACTGAGCAATAGGCTATAAAGAGTTTTCTGCTCGGCTAACCTAGAACTTTTTTGCCTAAATATGACAAATTACATATGAGTAATCTGCCATCTGAGTATCAGTGAGATGCACCAAGTATCCCTGCTTTTCTCTAACTAAACTTTTTTATTTTGAGATAAACGTAGGTTCACATGTAGTTGTAATAAATAATACACAGAACCTTTGTGTCTACATTTTACCCAAATTGTAACTACAAAGCTCCTTCATATTGTCCTCTTATAGCCTCACTCACTTCTCTCCTCATTCACCTTCTTCTTAATTTTGTCATTTCAAGGGTGTTATATAAATGATCCCATATGGGATGTAACTTGTATTAATACCTTGTGGGAATTAGGTTTTTTATTCTGTATAAGACTCTGGAGATTCCTTTAGGTTGGTGGTTGTGTCAATAATCAGTTCCTTTTATACTGTTGAGTAGAATGCCATGGTATGGATGCCCCATAGTTTTTTAACCTTTTATCAGTTGAAGGATATTGGTTTGTGTCCAATTTTTGACTACTATGAATAAAGCTTTTATAAACATTAGTGCACAAGTTTCTGTGTGAACGTGACTTTCTTGATTCCTGTACCTATGTAAAAAGTCTTGGAATCAGGAAAACTTATTTCTCTCACTTAATTCTTCTTTCTGAAAGTTGTTTTAGCTATTTTAGTTCCTTTGATTTTCCATATACATTTTAAAAAGAAATATTGTAGATATTTTTTAAATGCCACAGAGCACTTACTTCACAATGCAGCAGCTTCTTTTTTCCTTAAGCTTTCCCCTGGTTCCTGTACTTTCTGACTAGACTACAGTCCACAAAAGTTGATTCTGAGAATTTTGGCTAGCGTTTTAGTTGTGTCTGTGGAGGGACAGAACCCTAGAGTTGCAGACTCCACCATTTTTAGCAACATCAATCCAGTCAGTGCTCACTTTTATATTCTAATTTCAGCTAGCATAGTGAGTGTTTTGATCTGCACAGTCATTATTTCCTTTGTTTTTACTCTATTATCATATGAACACTTTTTCTTTTTTTTTTAATTATACTTCATATATTCACTGTTACTACCCACTACAGGAAGTAAACTAGAAGATGATTACAATGGAAAATCTTATTCTTGCCTCAGAAGGCAGGAAAGAATGGTAATAGGCATCATATAAACAGAATCTATAATTTTTTTTTTTTTTTTTGCGGTACGTGGGCCTCTCACTGCTGTGGCCTCTCCCGTTGCGGAGCACAGGCTCCGGACGCGCAGGCTCAGCGGCCATGGCTCACGGGCCCAGCCGCTCCGCGGCACGTGGGATCCTCCCGGACCGGGGCACGAACCTGTGTCCCCTGCATCGGCAGGCGGACTCTCAACCACTGCGCCACCAGGGAAGCCCCAGAATCTATAATTTAAAATAAGATAAAGTGAAACTAAAATGCTCTTGGTGGAGTGAGGAAGCGCCTCGGTCAGGCCTGCTGAGGGCCCTCGCCGACGCCTGGGCTCACCTGCTGCCCCGCCAGCTCCGCTCGCTTCCCGTCCCCCGTGGCCCGGCGCGGGGCAGGGCTGCCGGAGCCATGGAGGACGAGGTGGTTCGCATTGCCAAGAAGATGGACAAGATGGTGTAGAATAAGAACGCGACTGGAGCACTGGATTTACTGAGGGAGCTTAAGACTTTTCCCATGACCTTGGAATTATTACAGTCCACAAGAATCGGAATGTCAGTGAATGCTATTTGCAAGCAGAGCACAGATGAAGAAGTTACATCTTTAGCAAAGTCCCTCATCAAATCCTGGAAAAAGTTATTAGATGGACCATCAACAGATAAAGACTCTGAAGAAAAGAAAAAAGATACTGCAGTTACATCACAGAATAGCCCTGAAGCAAGAGAGGAATGTAGCTCCAGTAGCAATGTAAGTGGCAGAAAGGATGAGACAAATACCCGAGACACTTACGTTTCATCTTTTCCTCGGGCACCAAGCGCTTCTGATTCTGTGCGGTTAAAGTGTTGGGAGATGCTCGCTGCGGCTCTCCGAACGGGAGATGACTACATCGCTATTGGAGCTGATGAGGAAGAATTAGGATCTCAAATCGAGGAAGCTATCTATCAAGAAATAAGGAATACAAACATGAAATACAAAAATAGAATACGAAGTAGGATATCAAATCTTAAGGATGCTAAGAATCCAAATTTAAGGAAAAATGTGCTGTGTGGGAATATTCCTCCTGACTTATTTGCTAGAATGACGGCAGAGGAGATGGCCAGCGATGAGCTCAAAGAGATGCGGAAAAACTTGACCAAAGAATCCATCAGAGAGCATCAGATGGCCAAGACAGGTGGACCCCAGATGGACTTGTTCACATGTGGCAAATGCAAGAAGTACTGCACTTACACACAGGTCCAAATGCAGAGTGTTGATGAACCAATGACAACGTTTGTTGTCTGCAACGAGTGTGGAAACCGGTGGAAGTTCTGATGAGTTGGAAGAATTGGCAAAACACCTGGACCATTAGGAAAATGGATTTTGTAATTAGCTTTAAGACTAGGCCAACCAACTAGTTTTACTGCAAATCAGATTTTTAAAGTAACATATATCCCTTGGGTTAGTCTCTGTTTTTGACATAGGATCCCTTCCTTAAATGCCTTCTGTAGTTTCAGAACAGTAAGGAGACCACATGATAATTGTTTGGTATCTGTTTCAAAACATTTTTTTTTCCATTTTTATAAGTAAGTTGATATTAAACTTTTGGCAGTTTATTTTTACCTTTTTTTTTCCTTCTTAAAGGAAAATGTACCTTAACTTTTTTACAATCTGAAACATACACAGTAAAAATGTTATTCTTCTCAGTTAATACACAAATGGAAATTACATTTTTTTCCTATATTGGCATGTACCTGCAAATATTAAAAGAGAAGAAAAGGTAATATAATTATAAGTTTATCAAACATGGTGTATATTCAGATAATACTTGACCAGCTTATCTAAATTGTGCATAATATTTCAACTAGCATATGAAATTGATTTTAATTATTATGTTCACAAGTCTGGGATAATTAGTTATTATTTTGCATTTGTAACTAACTGTGATCGTCATTTCTTGTAATTTCTTGTACATGTTTATTACTTGTTCGTAATAGATTTTACTTTTGGAAACATGACTTGACTTTGTTCAAATCAGTTTGGTTTGTTGTTTATTTACCTGTTTGACTTTGAAGTGTATTTTACTTTTGCAGAACACTGTTGTAGTTTAGTAGCCTTTTCCTAAATCCTAGCTCAGGCAAAGAATAAAAACTTTTGACCATTTTTTCATTTTGTAGGAAGACATACTGGGAATAAAATGTTAGCATTCTAGGATAATATTGTTCTTATAAACAGTTCATGACTTAACTTTGATTTGGAAATCTGTGCTGACCAAGGACTTTAAGGTTTATATAAATCATTAACGCTGTGGCTTTTCCATATAGAGACTAATGGAGCACATTTCTGTCCTAACTCTCTTTCTGTCACACAAGAATGAGGTTGTGGAACAGACTAATACGTGGGCTGTTACACAGCTGATTTGCAGGAAGGACCTTACAGTTAAGTGTGTGCCATCTGTTTTGTTAGGAATAAGAAAAAATGGTTTTCACACTTGGTCTAAGCACATCTTAAGGCCACTGTTACAAAGTCCACGTTTCATTATGCTCCGTCTGCACTCTCTAACCTCTATAGAGAGATCTGAGTACCTGCTTTGCACTCCCCTTCACTCCCTCTTCTCCACTGCTTACTGCAGGTCAGTTTGATGTAATAGAGAAAACAACATCTAAAAGTCCATGTTCAGACCCCACATAGAGGAATTGGCCCACTGGTACCATCCCACCTCTACTTTGTCAGGTCACAGAGTAACGTTTTATCATTTGAAAAATAACATGCATTTTTGAAAGAATGAATTTAATAAGAATAAAATTAAAATAGTCCCACTTTTAAATTAAGTGATCCATTTTTAAATTTGTTAATTCAATAAAGTTTCTTGTTATTAATCATGTAAAAAAAGTAAAATAAAATAAAATGCTCTTGGTGACTTCCTAAGCAAAACATAATTCAAAGATTGCATTTTATGGTTCATTTAGCATATGTAGATTCAGGCATTCCCTGAACTTCATCCTGGAATATTCTGTCAACTGACATGAAATTTCCCTGAAGTAATTTCACATTAGAAAATGTATTAAAAACTAGTATCTACTTTTCTGCAGAGTATTATGTTTCTGTGTGCAGAAATGATATGAACTACAAAACATATTTCACTGGCAATGTTGATACCATTGATAGAGTGTGGAAATAAAAGAAATTTGATATGAAATCAAGCTTGTTTAATATTTATTTATTTATTTGCTCCTCTAAAAATCCTTTTTATTAATTGCTTTTGTAATGTTAGCTCTTATGTGAATGCTAAAGATTTGTGATTTCAGAGAATATAGGAATATATTTTATTTTAAAATTCAATTACTTATTGTAAAATACAAAATTATACAGTAACTTTCTTAATTAGAAGTCAAAATCAACATTTCTTTTACTATTGTTTTATTTTTCTAGGAAAGGAGTGTGTTATGGGGCATGTATATTTTCAGTAGGTTAAGTTTTTCTTGATATTGGAACACTAAGCTAAAGTTACAGTGCCATTGTCTCAGTAACTTCAATTAAATATAAATGCATATCTTCTGACTACTTCAATATATTTGAGAATAGAATAACTTTAGCAAATTTCACACACAAAAGTTTGTTCTTAAAATATGATACAGTTTTTCCACTTTATGGCATTTTTGATTATGATTAGTCTCATGATATTTTTCTTTCTGAATAAAGGAAAATAAAGTGAATAAAATCTTGTTAATTTTCCTCTTAGTGGTTTAAAAAAATTATTACCTCATAAACTTGGTTATCAAGATTTAAAGACATGCTTATTCAACATATTAAAATTTTCTCTAGAAGTGTTATATATTTTTCTTTTCATATTAGTTAGTTAACCATCAAATCTTTGAGTATAACTAAGGAGTAGCCATGTTCCTTTTCCTTTCTCTCCCCTTGTGTGTTTTGTTCCTCTCTCTCCTTCTCTTTCTCTCTCTCTCCTTATTTAACACTACCATCTTACATTTGATTTTATAGTTTTCAAAGTCAGATTTTTGAGAATTTTCCTTTCAAAATATCTTTAATTCTATCAAATTGATAGCCACTTGTGATATGTCTATACTCTGTTTAGTAATAATTATGTTTTGCTAGGATTATTTTTACATGATTTTTTGGTTTTTTTTGTTTTGTTTTGTTTTGTTTGATGTGGACCATTTTATAAAAAAGTCTTTATTGAATTTGTTACAATATCGTTTCTGTTTTATGTTTTGGTTTTTTGGCCATGAGGCATGTGGGATCTTAGCTCCCCAGCCAGGGATTGAACCCACACCCCTGCATTGGAAGGTGAAGTCTTAACCACTGGACCACCAGGGAAGTCCCTGATTTTTGGTTTTTTAAGTCTGTAAATGATTACAAGTTGTGAGACTGTGCTGTGTTGATATTTGTTTACTTAAATAATATAAATGGATTTGTCCTGATACTCCATTTAGGGCTCTTGTCACATAAGAAACTTGTTTAAAAGATGACTGAACCATTTGCAATTTGAGGAGAATGAAAAGTAAGGAAAGGATAAAAGGGAAAGAGTTATTATCACAGATCGAATATAAAAGCTCAATTTTAATAGGGACAGGAGAAAAAATAACCTGTAGACCATTGGGAAAGTATAAGTTTTGGTTTCTGTATCACAGTTAGTTGATTAGCTGTTGGCTAGCGAAAACTCTGAAGTGGAAAACACTGTTTTTCTGTACGATTACACATAGAACACTTTGGACACCTGACATGTGGGTTGTTTTTCTCTACACCAACCAATTCAGCAACTCTCTGGACACAAAATGGGTGGCCTACAATTCAATTCAGTGCTGACACTCTATACCTGGAGTTAGTACAGAGGCCACAGGTTAAGGACTCAGGTGCACAAGACTTCCTCCTCCCACTTTCAGATGCCAGTTGAAAAGCCAGTTTGTCACCAGTGCTTCTGACTAACTGGCTATAAATCTGAGGTTTGTATGAACTCCTCTGGCTCAATAATTTGCTAGAATGGCTCATAGAATTCAGGAAAACATTTTATTTACTAGATTACTGGTTTATTATAAAAGGCTGTAACTCTGGAACAGCCAAATGGAAAAGGTGTGTAGGGCAAGGTATGTGGGAAGTAGGGGTGGAGATTCATGCCCTCTCCAGGTGTGTCACATTCCCAGTACCTCCACTTGTTCAGAAACCTGTAAGCTCTAAGTTCTATGCTTTAGTGATTTTATGGAGGCTTCATTATGTAGGCATGATTGATTAAGTCACTGGTCATCGATGATTGACTCAACCTATAACTCCTCTTTTCTCCCCAGAGGTGGAGAGTAGGGCTGAAGTTTCCAACGCTCTAATCACATGGTTGGTTCTCCTGGCAACCAGCCTACATTCTGCGGTTGTCTAGGAGCTTTTCAAAAGTCACCTAATTAACTTAAACTCAGGTGTGCTTGAAGGGGCTTGCTATAAATAATGAAAGACTCTCATCTTTAGTGCTCTCAGCTCTCATTGCTAAGGAAATTCATAGGGTTTTAGGAGATCTGCACCAGGAATGGGGATGAAGACCAAATATATATTTCTTATTATAAATCACAGTATCACAAGCCCCTTCTTGTCAGTCTACCATTAGCAAGCTGACTAGAGACACCAAAAAAAAAAAAAAAAAAAAGAAAAGAAAAGAAAAAAAAAGGAATTCCAGTCATTATGAATTCTTCCAAGCCCTTGAACGTTTAGAAGTGCAACAGTCTGTGTTTTTTAATATTGCCAGTTTCCTTCCATTAACATTTCCATCTTAATTCGGAATGTTTTGCACCATCTCCACGTGAGACTAACTTCCAGATGAAGCTTGATACTTATTTTTCAGCAAACTTCCACTATTTCCTCCACCCCACCATGGGTGAAGTAGACTTCCATACCCCATTGTGTGGAAAACTCATGGTTTTTTAGAAGGACTTAGTAACATTAATCAATAATTCTCTCTGATACCTAAGGTTTACTTCCTTTCATGAAGAGGAAAGGAATAAAAAGGTTTAAATCAGAGTCATGATTTGGAGTCATGTACTGTCTTACTTAGGAGTTTCTAAAAGAAAAGCCTAAGACAGGAATTCTGGTGCATGCAATTTATTAATGGAGAGCTTTCAAGAGAAAATGATTGGGAAAACAGGATTGGGCAAGGAAAAGAGATAGGCAGGAACATGGTTCCTGCTGGAGTCTAGTTTCACCCACCACCCAAAGATATTGTAAGGCAGCTCCTTGTTTTGCACAATAAAATATTTTGGAAAAAATATTTAAACCAGTGCTATAATTCTGTTTTAAGCAGTAGGTAAAATGATGTATCCTGAGAATATACCTAAAAATACTTAAACATATAACATTCTATTACAGAACATTTTAGATCATGAGAGAATAAGAAAAGTTCTTGAGATCAAAAAATTAAAATGGTCTAAAAAATAAGAGTGGTGAGCTAACACTAAAGGTATTTCTGTCCTGGAGACTTTTGCTAATATCAGGAAACAAGAGGTTGGATTTTAAGAGCCAAAAACAGCAGGTGATACTGCCAAGGAGGAAGTTGAAAATGATACACTGTCTAATATGGAGGTCTTTGAAGGTCAAATCCTCAGTGAAGGAATGGAATTAAAAATAGAAATCACCAAAAGAACATGACCAAGAAACTTGTCTGTCTTTGTATGGGCTGTAAGCAGAAAACAAAATCTTCCCTGAAAATTTATAATTGAGGCTTATCCCTGTACTGTTTTGGGATTTAAATTTACATTATTTTCAGACTCTAGTGTGTTACAAAATGAGAATATAGCAAAAGTTTTCCTTGATTAGGAGTGCTCTAGAATATCTAACAGATATTTTACAACTCACTTCTCAAAGTACTCAAAGGATTCTCACAGATGCCCCTTTAACATGGAGATCTTACCAAGATTCACCAGTCAAGATAACTGAACTACGTGTTGCCTGAGGGAGCACAAGTTCAACCCTTGAGCCCAGGCCAATCTCCTGACTATAAGGAAATTGACAAGCTCATTCTAAAATTCACATGGAAATGTAAGGAACCTGGAATAGCCAAAACAATCATAATAAAGAAGAACAAAATTGGAGAACTCATTTCCTAATTTCAAATGTTAACTGTACTTCCAGCTTCAAAACTTACTATAAAACTATAACAATCAATACTGTGTGGTACTGCAATATGAATTGACATATAGACAATAGAATTGAGAATCCAGAAGTTAAAAAAAAATTCCCATAGGCCACCTTTGCTTGTCACATACACTTATTACAGGTTTTGTAGCTTCTGCTTCTCAGTGTGATGGAATAACCACTTACCAGATGGTACTCCCTGAAAAATAAAATATAAAACCTGGATACAAAAAGCAACTACCTGAAAAATCTTAAAAGTGAAGAAAGCAGTCCAACCCTGGCAGGGAGCATGAGCTTGTATGAAGGAGGCTAGATAAGCGGCGATTCAAGTACATTCCTTTCTCTGCTAGGTAATTTATGCAGCTGCAGTGGGAATACTTGGGGAAAAGCCCACCTTCTGGCCTGGGAACCAGAAAAAAGAAATAAATTGGAAATAACACCATCTCTCTATCAGGATGTTTGTACTTGCACCCACCATCATGCAAGGAAGCCCAAACCACGAGAGAATGTGAGTTGGTGATTCCACCAATCACTGACAGCCAGCATCAGCCACCAGAAATGTGAATAAAGAAAACTTCAGGTGATTCCAGCTCCCAAGCTTCAAGCCACCCAGTTGACACCAAGTGGAGCAGGAACGAGCTGTTCCCATTGAAAACTGCTCAATTTGAAGATTTGTGCTCAAAGTCAATGTTATTTTAAGCTACTAAGTTTGGGGGTGATTTTATACAGAACAAGAGATAGAATGTTAGACAAAATAGACTTTGGGGGAAAATATACTCTGGGGCTTCATAATTCAAACTATGTAATTTCACCAGAAAATTATAAAGTATTATAACCTCATATGAATCATATAACATATATTCAAAACACAGGAAAACACTGATGGAATTAAAATATGTTATGTTCAAATGCATGATTATAGTAAGAGATTTTTAACACATCTTTGTTAGTTGACTGATCAACTAAATTAAAAAAAAACTGTTAGGGATATAAAAGACAACCTACAAAATTAGAAAAATTAGTAATAATGTAGAAAATTTTACCTAAAAACTTCATGGATATATGTAAACTTGTATCTAACAAATATAAATGCATCTCATCCTCAAGCATGCATGAAATACCAAAAATGACCATATACAAAGCTATAAAGTTATTCTTAGCAAGCATAAATGAATTATAGATACAGACCAGAAGCTCCACCTTTAATGTAATAATTTATAAATCACAAGATAAGTTTTAACAAATCCATTTTTTGTAAAAGTTTAAAGACAGAAGAGTCGTAATTAAAATACTTGTAGGTAAAGATGAAATCATGAAGCAAATCAGAACACATTTAGAACTGAAAAATAATGAAAATGCTATATAGTTCATTTGTGAGTTACAGGTCAATAGGTACTTACAGAGAAATGTAAAACCTCAACTACCAATTAGAAAAAGACATTTCTAATCCAAGAATCTTTTTCTAAAAAATACCCTGCATAACAAGTTTCAACTATCTAGAGAAAAGTAATTAATAAAAACAAGGACAAAGATTAATGAAACAGAAAGAGTATTTCAAGTAAGTCAGCAATGTTCAAAGTTAAATCTTTGAAGAATACTAAAAGAAAGCAAATTCTGAATGGATTCATCAATAATAAAGTACAGAAGGGAAAATATTAATATGTTGAAAATAAAAAGTGAATATAACTGGAGGTATAACAGAGACTTTAATAAAAAGGAAAATAATGAGAACCTTTTTGCCAATAATTCGAAAAATCACATAAAACGGAATTTTGTAGGAAAACATAACCAAGAAACATAAATATATCCTGAATTTTTAAAATATTTGAGTCAGCAAATTTTAATATCTACTCTTGCTTGTACAAATAATACCAAATCCAGATAATTTTATACACATTCTGCCAAAGAAATAGGAACTATGAAATTAATTAATATAATGATAATTGAAATGGTGTAGAGATCTGTGAAAATTTTAACACAAAATGCGTTGGAAAAGACAGTCTCTTGCATACAATCTCTCAGCCCCCACTTATTCACCTATGAATGGACCTTGGGCCTGGAACACTTCCTTAGCAAGAGATAAAGAGCCCACACAGCCTGTGCTGGGTTTATCACATTGTGTGGGAATATCTTTCCCTGATTCAAGGTCAGTGAAAGCTCTTTTGTCTCTGCTTGGAGCATGCGTGTCATATGGCACCTGGCCAACCCTAATGTTATATCTGTCCTTCACAGGGAGTGGACTGGGTTCTATTGCCCAATAATAGGGCTGCCCATATGCAAATCGCCCTGCGGGCACTTGCTGGGAGAGATTAGCCAGCCATAGGGGAACCCACAAACATTACAGAAGCTTATCTTGCTCTGTCTCCCTGATTTAAGCAAAGTGTTGTTCCATGCAGTGCTTGACTGTATTGTTTTGCTTGGTGACTCCAATACCCAGGTGCAGTGGGCAGTCATATTTAGAGTCCTTCCCTGGGATTGCCAACTGGGGCATCCTACACTACTTGACAAAATAGAACTCTGTATATAAAATATAAGAATATTTTTAACATTGTGGCAGTTGTTTTTCCCCTTACCTGGTCTGACTTTCGAAAATTTCACAACTGGATGTGTTTTAACTCTTAAGTAGTTCTTAAAAAAGTATAGGCTTCCTTGACCACTTGTAAACAAAGTACATTCAGACTATACAATGTCACAAGCTAAATCTTTTCATTTATAGATGATGTTATAATACCCTGGATTTCAGCTTCACTTTTTATGGTGTTCACATTATATCCTATGTAGTAGGTAAATATATTTTAAAAGTAAAGCTTTCTGCCATTTTCACACAAGTACAAGTTATAGAGGAACTAATATTCCTTTCACACTGAAAGAGAATCAGACCTAGCATCTCTAGGAATGTAAAGCTGGTTGCCAGAGGGAAGAGATCTAAATCTTTTTAATGTAGTGATTGTATATTGTTGGCCTGGCACTTTTCCCAAACTGAAAAAGAAAGACGGTTGTATGTATTTATATTTTTAATTAAAAATGTGACTTTAGACTTTCATGAATTCAACCTGGCCACTCAGTATTAAAACCCTGCTTTAATTTTGTTTTGTTTTATTCCAGAACTACATGAGAGGTTGCTTTTTGTCTGTTTGTTTGGGGTTTTTTTGGAAATAAAAGTTAATATATCACTCTTCTAACATTTTCATGGACATGAAGGAAACTACACCCTATGATACTTTCCTATTTGGTAGTATATATAAAAAAAGATTCATATATATCAAACTGAATTACCATCAGGGGACTTAAATCAACTAGGAAAACAATAAAGAAAATTACCAACAAATATTTGGGAAGAAAAGTTTACTAATACATTTCTATATATCACTTGACTGTAAATGAAATGATGGCTATTTTCATCACTGCTGATGTAGTATCCTTTTTGTTATTAGATTGTATCACAGAATATTGTAATTACTCTCCCTTTTCTCCTGTCCCTTTACAAATGAAATCATTGTCTTAGGAAAGAATTGGCTTGATATAATTGTATCTAGTACAAATTTTCTTTTCATGCATATAAGGACATATGCACAGAATTCTGTGTTGTTCCTTTCCTGAATCCTATTGTGCAGTCAAGCTCATAAAAATCATAAAATCCCTTGAAATCAAATTGAGGGAATTCCTTTTTGACTCAAAGGAGGAAATCATTATTTCTATACTAAACAAAACAGATCAGGTGATGAGTGTATCAAGCTTTTGAGACCTGCTAAACACGTTGTGTTGGAGATAACTTAAGATCATTCATGGGGACTACTCATCCCTAGGCAATGTCAGTGATTTTAGTTGCAAGTTTGCAGATAGCTTGGTGGGATCTACTACATAAGAATTCTGTGTATGTGATACAATTTTTATTTCATACTTAAACCCCAATAAGAAATGATTTGGATTTCTCATGACCTGTTTTAATGTAACTTCCTATGAGAGAAAATGAAACTACATCAAAAGCATATATTTACATTTGTACTTGCATGTTGCTATATAAAATTACATTTATAACTACAAAACCCCAATACACAATATCAAGATATGTTTTGAAGAAATGAGAATTTTCAGTAGAAAATACCAGAAAGGTTTACAAGTCAATTGAAAGGAACTATGTAAGTTGTTCAAGACCGTTTTCAAGTACTTGAGTTAATTAAATAATTTTCAGTTTTCAAGCTAAATTTTCAATATTTGGTTTATTTACCTGTTATTTTCACTCACATTCTATGCCAAAACTACACCATTTTTGAGTACTCATCAGGTAAAAAGTTCTGAGTTAATTTCTTCACAGTTCTTAAGTATGAGTATATGAATCTTTGGCATGATATTATTATGTGTATATGCAAATATATATCACACAGGATTCTGGTCATCCAATGTGAAAAATGAATTGCCTTTGAATAAAAAAATAAATCAGAAATTTCTCAGATTTGAAAATATTTTCATGAAGAAAGAGAAAAATTATGCTTATTATTTTCCAATTATGGAACAACTTATTCAAAAGAAGGATGGGGAAAATTGCACAGTTTATTAGTAAATATTATTCAATATAAAAATAACTCTTTTCAACCTTCATTTATTACAGACTTGGCTTTTGTTCAAGTTTATACTTTGAGGTTCCACATCTATTCCAAACTCTCAGCAGTGATGGATACCACATAATAGTGTGATTTTAAAAAAATCAAAAATTAAAAATATGAGATTAATTTGTCCACATAGAAGATGCAGATCATCTGGAACTCCCTTACATTGTTTGTAGAATTGTAAACTAGTGCAACCACTGAACAACTTAAATTTTTAAAGCTTTTTTTAAAGTATAAGTTTGCTTAAAAATCTTTTGCTATAACTCAGATCACTTCCTTGAAGTCAGAGGCTAGAGAGGAAGTGGGATATTCTAAAAACAAAGAACAATCAGAAAAACAGCAACAAATGGTTGTCATATTCTACCTGAGATGAGAATTATGAAAAACGCCAGATACAAAATGTCATAATTAGAATAAGGTGATAAGGAAGAATAAGGCGATAAGAAGCAACTGGGTGACTGTAGCTGCATAAACAATATTCTAACTATTGTCATGATGCAGCCATTGAAAGCCTGAATCTGAACTATGGGAGGGTGTCTGATGGAACAAGTTCAAAGACCTTAGACAGGAGGAGTGATATTAAAGAACATACAGAAATAAAACAAATCAGGCTGGGAAGTATAGTGCTTTGTTCTGTTTTTCTATTTTCCTTTTACCTATTTGCCTCCAGGCACATTTCACCAAAACAAACCAGACTATAGCTGTGTCTATCATATACATGACATGTACTGTGGTCAGACACTACTATAGGTACTTTGTGAATATTAACTCATTAATCCTTTAATAAACCCCATGTGGTAGTTGTTATAAATACTGATATGAGTGAGACTTGAATTTGTTATCGCTTGGAACTACCCATCCACTTAAAATTATTTTTTGCTGATTTATGTAAAAATAACTCAATAATATTACAAATAAAAGACAATATGTATAAATTATAATACAGTTTTGCCTTTTGGTTCTTAGAATACAACATGAGAAATATGTAGTTAGTCATATTAACTTAAACTCAGGTGTGCTTGAAGGGGCTGTTTACTGAATTGGCGGATAGGCAAATTTTCCAAGCAATATCTGCATGTGTTGGCAGGTAAAAAGATTTTTGTTTGGAGTGAAAAAAGAAGTAAGATTTTTAAAATGTTTTTAGGTGTTAAAGTTTTTTATCTACTTGAAACTTTTTGTGTCTGTGAGTGTGTGTGTGTGTGTATGTGTGTGTGTGTGTGTGTGTGTGTGTGTGTGTGTGTACCAAAGTCTGAGAAGAAAGATAGTGGAAACAAGAACAGTGAAGAATATGATATTTCTGCTGGTTTTGATATGAGGCATTTTTTTTGAGCTACATTATAGAGATTTGGGGTTTGGTAGCTGGTTTACTGAGTGAACTTGTGAATCTAAGATGAGTACATTGGAAACTAAAGGCACATACATTGTAGATTTCAGTGCTGATGAAAGAGTTGGGAATAGGACTTTTCCTTTACATTTTCCTGCTCTGGCACACTGTGGGCCAGGGTAGTGCCCTGGAAAATCTATGGCTCCTAGGAGGTAGAGGTGAGTAATTATGGCTGTCAGAGGACTGGCATTTTTTTTCCCCCCCAAGGGCACTAGAAGCTGTAAAAACAACACAGACTACTCAGATGGGAAGCAAATCTTCAATGAGAAGATTAAGGCTAAATAACATGACATCCCCCAGTTACATGAAAAAATAATTGGGGAAAGTTTAGAAATAAAGTTGCTAAGGGTTCAAGGTGTGGTATGAGCAATGTGAAACAGAATTTGTTCACAAAATTAATGTTGCCTCTTACCTAGTAAGTATAAAAAGTTTCTGTGAACATTTGTGTATATTGTTCTAAGAATTTACACTTGCAATAATAACTGTAATACTTATAGTATCTTACATATTAGTTATAATGCATGCTCCATTACATTATTACTATAATATGAAGTTTTACATTTGAATTTGAATTAGCAAGAAGAAAATAATGTAATAGTATTAAGAAATCCAAAGCCAGACTGCTGGATATCTGAAAGCCCTTCCTTCTGACCACTGAATGATTTTCTGTTGTTTCTTGCATAGATTGAAAAAAATGTGTTATATCTTCTCCAATTTTCGGGAGAAGGAACTCAATGCACTATAGTTGATACTTAAATTGTATTTTCCACTTTACACTCACTTTCATAAGAGTTTGCACATTGAGACCTAGTAGTTCCAGTAAAACAGAAGGTTTTCTCTTTTTTTGGGGGGAAGGGATAGAATTCAGTATAGTTTGTTTTATCAACCTTATTTTGAACTTATCAATGCATCATGTAATGCAGTTGACCATAACTTAGCAATCAAATTTTTCCCCCTGCCTTAAATCATTATAGACCTTGGAAAGGAAAGCAATCAACATGCACATTTAGGCAGACTATATTAAAACTCATGGTTACTTTCCTATTCTTTTCATAATGGTAATAAAAATGCAAGTCAATGAATAGGGATGAGGCAGAGAATTTGGAGTATTTAGCAATTTCAACAGATTTATACATTTTTATTCCCTTAGTTTATGAGCAATGTGTTCTTGATGCATACTTTCTTTAGGCCTTTAAACATATATATATATATATATATATATATATATATATATATATATAAAATACATATAATGTATATGTGTATGTATACATGTATAAATATATATCTATACATATACATAAAACTCACTTCAATATTTGTTTCTTTGTTTTTTAGTAAGTTTGTATTTTCTTCTTTCTTTTTAGTAAAATACAATGTAAAATAGAATGAGTTTAACTGCTATTTTTCTCACAAATAAAACAGCAAGGAAAGAAGACCCTTCAGGGATATTGGCAGACCATGGTATATTTTAAAATTCTCTTTCTTCATTCATTCATCAAATGTTTATCAAGTTCTTCTGAACTTAAAGCACTATGCTAAGCACATAGAGGTTACAAAAAGAATGAATCATTATTCCAAACCTCAATGACTTCAGTTTAGCAGGCAGAGTTAGACACAAAATGTGGTATACAAAATGCTAGGAAGATACATAGGGAAGAGTAATTTATTATGCTATGGACAAGGCAGGAGGAGTTTACTGGAGAGCGACACTGAGATGGAATATGAGGCATTAATAGGAGGTAACCAGGCAGAGGTGAATGGACAGGGGTGTTCCTGGCATGTAGAACTGAAGGTGAATGACACAGGAGTCTGAAGGTGAGCCTTATGTTTGGGAGATACCAGTGTGGCATAGGAAGTCGGCATAGGAATGTTTGCTAAGAGATTGTCAAAAAATCTTGCATGCTGGGCTATATATATCCCTGTGAATTTTAACTTCCAAAACAAATTTACTCATGTTGGCCTCTCTTATCTTCATTGGATTTTCTTCTCTTAAACCTTTTAACTTTCAAGACCCCTCAAAGTTTATATACTACTGAAAAATTGATCCTCTCAAATAGATAAAATAATTTCCTCCATTAAATCAACTCTGTCATACCTAATTTATGTTTTATTACTCTCATAACGTAGGCCCTTGTTTTTATAATCTATGTAATGTATAATCTCATTACCCTAACCTGCTATATAGATTGAGGAAAAATAGCCAGTGCATTGAACATAATAGGCACCCAATAAATATCTGTAAAGTGAAGTGATTCCCACTAATTCCAATGTCACGGTCACTCAAGTGATTTTGCAAAGGAGGGCAAATTGAAATGCCTAAGCTATGATGCTCATGCTCAGTCTCTGCCCCCAGAGTCACTGGCTGCATTTCTTAAAGCTCTCTTCTTTAAGCCGAGCTTTGTTTTTTTCGTCTGTCATTTTCCCCATGAGTTCTTCATTCCTGTTTGCTTCATAGTGCAGCTATGTTCAGCTGGGGCTCAGAGGTACATTTAGTATGGTGCTAATGAAGCTTAATTTCACTTATGCTGGCCCCTTTCTAGAGCCAGAGAGGAGTTCCAGCAATGCACTCTCATGGTCATTTATTTTTGTAAAATCTCACAAAAGTAAAATGATTATTACAATCAGTTAAGACTGCTTCTTCATACTCTGATTTCCCCTCTGTCACACGTTCACTAATTCCATGTGGTCCTGGAGAGGCTACTGCTGGAGTTGAGGACTTATTTCGTTTGGATTCTGTTTCATATATGTAGGTGGTTCAGTCTCTCCTCTTTTAAGTTATTTTACTGCTAAACATCCAAGAATAAGAACCACTTCCAGACATATTCCTAGCAACCACTGCTCCAACTCCCTCGTTGTCATGAAGAAAAGGTGCAGGGTAGGAGATCAAACAGAGCAATGAACATGACCATCAGGGCCCATACTCAAAGTATGTGGTTAGTGAGTACTGTCAGCCATGGAAAGGGTATTTAAGACCAATCATTTTGCAAGAAAACTTGAAAAGCATTGAAATCTTAACATATGTGTAAAACCAAATCTAATAAGGTCTCTAATTTAACATCAACACCAAAAATTTACATATTACTAGAAGACTTTTGAGACTTTTAATTCCTCTTCTATTATAATAATGAAGGATATACTTTTCAAACAACAACCCTTCACCAGCATCTCCACAGCTGTGATACATCCCTCTATTAATCACAAAATGCCTATAAAAATCACATTTAAGGACATGTGATTGTTATGTATTCTACATTGAGCTTCAGCTATATTAGAGAAAGTTAAAAATAAATGAAGAGTGCCCAGGAATAGAAAACTTCGAAAAAAATATGTTGTATTTCATCTATCTTTCAGAAAACTTGAAGATCCCTGTATACTAGCCTAAAATCATTTCTCTCTAACCTCTTCAACTACAACTCACACAAAGCCCTAATAAAGTTACTATATTAAACTAGCACGCTTAATTGAAGCATTCATTTATTTATTTTTTTGTTTTTGAAATGCAAAAATCTCTACATACTTAATGTATACAACTTAATGAATTTGGATAAATATACACCTGTAAAAACATCACCACCATTAAGGTCTTAGGCATATCCATCACCTCCCAAAGTTTCCTCCAACCCTCTTTATTATTATTTTGTTGTAGGAACAATTAATGTAATGTCTACTGTCTTAGAAAATATTAAGTACATAATAAAGTATTGTTAGTTATAGACACAATGCTATATAATAGATCCCCAGAATTTATCTTGCATAACTAAAACTTTGTACCCTTTGACCATCATCTCTACATTTTCACCTCTCCCCACCTCTTGACAATCACCACTGCACTCTCTACTCCTATGAGTTTGACTATTTTAGATTCCACATATAAGTAAGATCCTACAGTATTTGTAATTCTGTTTCTGGCTTATTTCACTTAGCATAATGTCCTCCAGGTTCATCCATGTTGTCACAAATGGTAAGATTTCCTTCTGTTTTAAGACTGAACAATATTCCATTGTATGTGTATGCAACATCTTTATTCATTCATCAATCTATGGGCCTTTAGGTTTTTTCCTATCTGGACTAGTGTGAATAATGCTGTGATGAACATGGGAGTTCAGATATCTCTTCAAAACCTTGATTTCAATTTCTCTGGATAAATACCCAGGAGTGGGATTGCTAGATCATATATTAGTTGTTATACTTTTAATTTCTTGAGGAAACCTCCATACTGCTTTTCATAATGGCTATACTAATTTACAGTACTACCAAGGAAAAGGGTTCCCTTTTCTCCACATCCTAGCCAATATTTGTTACCAACCCCTTTTCCCTTTTTTTTTTTTAATAGTCAAATAGCCATCCTAACAGGTATGAGGTGATATCTCATTGTGGTTTTGATTTGCTGAGCACCTTTTCATATATCTGTTGACCATTTGTATGTCTTCTTTAGAAAAATGTCTGTTCAGGTCATTTGCCTATGTTTTAATTAGGATTTTTTGTTGTTGTTGCTATGTGGGGTTTTTTTATGTGTTTTTGTTGGTGGTGATTTGTTTGCTTTGCTACTGAGTTATAGGAGTTTCTTATATATTTTGGTTATTAATCCCATATGAGATATATGGTTTGCAAATATTTTTTCCCATTCTGTAGGTTGTTTTTTTCATTTTGTTGATTGTTTCTTTTGCTGTGCAGAAACCGTTTAGCTTGATGTAATTCTGCTTGTTTATTTTTGCTTTTGTTTGTGTTGTCAAATGCAAAAAATCAGTTTTTTCCTTGTTTTCTTCAGGATATTTTATGGTTTCAGGTCTTATGTTTAAGACTTTAATACATTTACAGTTGATTTTCATGTGTGGTGTAAGATATGGTTCCAATTTCATTCTTTTGCATGTGGACATCTGGTTTTTCCAACATCATTTATCAAAGAGACTATCCTTTCCCCATCTTGTATTCTTGGTGCCCTTGTCAAAGACAGTTGACCACATATAAGCGGGATCATTTCTGGGCTTTTTATTCTGTTCCTTTGGTTTATGTGTTGGTTTTTATTCAAGTAGTATACTGTTTTGATTACTATAGCTTTGTGATATAATTTGAAATCAGGGAGTGTGAAGCCTCCAGTTTTGTTCTTTTTGCTTGTGGCTTTGGTTATTTTGGGTCATTCTATATGAATTTTAGGTACATTTTTCTGCCCCTATGGTACATCTTTATAAATTTAAGATAACAATTATATGGCTCTTTTATATTTCATTATGCAAAATGGATTGCAATTATGTTTTCCTTAATGTTTGAGATTCATGGAAATTTGGATTTGTTCACTGTACACAAGACGTATAAGAATGATGTTTCTAAATCATTAGCAATGGAAGTGTCTTACCTCCCCTGCAAGTGAAATTTAAATAATAGTTCTTTCTGCAGAATGATTATTCTATTATCCAGAAAAATAGGAGTTCTTTGATCCATACTGCATATTCTATAGTACTGAATTGCTTCTTATTGTGAAGTTAATCAATTCAACTTATCACTTTGTCTTCACTTACTTTTTATGCAGCTTCACTTCCCTCCTTTACCCACCCTATTGCTCATCCAGTTCTGAGTTGTATTCAGCATTCCCACATTTTAGTATATTGTTATCTTTGAAATGAAGTTACAGGTTTCATTCTAATTATTTTAGTGATTACTCAGAATAAAATAAAATAAAATGGTACATGGATGAGAAAGACAGATGACTCATTTGTTTATGTGGTACACGTGTACACAGACTAATAATTTGAATTAGTACAATCTTAAAAATGAAAGCCAAATCATTTCTTAATATTAGTCTTTCTAAAATGTTGGTCCTGAATGGAAGAGATGAGTATATGTTTATTGTTACATTTGATTCTAATTATATTTATTATTTAGTGAGACAATAGCAGATAAAATTAACTTTGAGTCTGATGAAGGAATTAATGACTGTCAGCAATTCCAGTTTGCTCATGCAGTTACATGATGGACACTAAAAAGATATTAAAACCTGATACTTAATTAAACAAAACAAAAAAGTAACCTAGGTTGATATATGGAGAGTTGAAGTACGCCCTGAGAGACAAATAAATGAGGAGTTAATTGTGTATCCATTACCTAAGGTTGTCATCACTTGATTTAAAAAATGAGATAAGGATATACTGTAAAAAATTATAATTAATATTCTAAGATTCTTCAGTTAATTAAAATAATTAGCAGCTTACCACCATTCTTCCTTTACATTTGAAAAAGAGTAGTCTATTTCTGAAATTATTATAATTATTTTAATGTGCACAAATTATTATTCCAGTAGAGAAGTAGACTAAAAAATGCAAGAGTTAAAATTATTTGGTCCCTTTCCTTTCCTTTTGTTATGGAAAGAAAACAGTAACAAAGTTTCTTTTCAGTTATTAATATTTTATATTAAAAATACTCTAATATAAAATAGACAACATTTAAAAATTTTTGCACCAATAATATCTATAAAATCCTTGTTTATTCTTCTTATCAGTCTATAAAGTTGTTCATACCAAACCAAATATCAAAACAAAGCAAAACTCTCTTTTTCTTTTATGGCTGAACTTTGTGACATGAGGGATCTTAGTATCCAGACTAGGGATGGAACCTTCACCCCCTGCAGTGGAAGCTGTGAGTCTTAACTGTTGGACCACTAAATTTGGATTACTATTTTTATTCATAAATTACTCGCCTATATCTTGTCCCATATTACATGCTACCTGTGTGTTTTCATTTTTAATTTATCCTTTACCTAACCATTTGATTTCCCCAAGTTCTACAGCCTTACTAAGTCTCAAACTACTCCTTTTAACTGGTCTCTGTTCCCAGTCTCTCCCTTCTCTGTTGAATTTTGCTCAGACCACCACATTAGTATCTATTAAACACAATTCAGATCACGTTCCTTGCCTAGGGCAAAAGGACTCGCTTAAACAATATATTGAGATAGAAAACTGTGCCCCAACTTAAATTTTCTTCAATAAATGAGAATTGCAAATTATTAATTTACAATTATAAATAAAACATGGGGAATCAAATTATATTTAGAAGGTTGCTTGGTAAATCTAAAATTGTTTGGAGTTGCTAATTGAATCATTTTCAATAAATTTATGCTTGTCCAGGAACTGAGGGTTTAAGTCCTTTGATACCAACACTTTCTCCCCTAAAAAAGCAGTGAAATCAGAGTTGCCAAATTTGAGTTCTCCTCACTTCCCCTTCTATGCTGTAAACTGACCACAGAGCCTCTGTTTTCATATTCCTTCAAGGAGCCAGTAGAGTTATAATCTTTTTATTTTTGCCTCGATAGGTTTTACCCTAAGAAGCAATTATTGCAGCTTTATAGTCTCGAAATTGCATGTTGGCAACCTCTTTCTGGTTCATTCTCCCCTTTTGGCTGATTGGCATTGCAATAGTGAAGATAAGGGAGTGAAATAGAGATATATAGGTAGTGAGTAAGAAAAGACAAAATAGATTAAATTGTCCTCCACCACATTACTATTTTATCATTGAATGACCAAACAAATAGCTTTTGTCTTCAAACCACCCAGAGAGAACAGAATGTAAAATTTAGTAAGGTAAAAAAATAAAACGAAACAAAAAACTGTATAGCATCCCTCCCAGCAAAAAGATATAAAGGAAGAATTGCTTCCATTAACATATTCAGTAAGTTGAAAAAGTTATGTTTTTGTCTTCAAATATCAATAGATTGGTTTACTATTTCCTTGTTTAATATCCATTTTATTTGTTTTTGACTTTTGTTACAACTGGGAGACAACTGGATGACATGGATCACGCAGTGCCTGGGTAAAATCCTTTTTATGACCCACCTGAAATTTGACCTTTTTCTGTCTTCCAACCCTAGTGTTACCAAAAGTAGGGAAAATACAGCTCTTCTTTTAATTTTCATGTCATGCTCAATTTCCCTAAAGTCTAATTATTTTAAAAATGATTATTGAAATCACGTCTTTTAACTAGAAATAGTTATTGCTAAATGAAGTCAACATTGGATTAAATTAATTTAAAGTAGCAAATAATGTCCATGCTTTTCAAGTGTAAATGTAAATGCTTTTTAAGTGCTATACTTACTTTTACCAGTGAATAAACTAGAATGGATACATATTATTTACAAGAGAATGCTGAGAGTATTTGTCAATGACATCAGACTTGACAATAAATCTTTTTCATGTAGTCAAACAGCCATACCACTGGATCAAATCCATATTAATAAGCTACTAAGCTGCAATTGAATAATTTTTACTATTTACAAGTGGGAAGCAAATATACATTTTTTTTTACTAAAATGTTTTAACATTAAGAGAATTCTGTGAGTAGCAGTGGAAACGTGGACAAGTGAATCAAATCAAAATTGGAGTGCATAAAGAGTAGTAAATGGACATACACCTTTGACCACTTTAATTAATTCAAGCCTTTTATGAGCATATTCTTTAAGCATGTCGATAATTAAGTATTGCCGTAAGTCATACTTACTCAGCCTGAAATGATACCAGTATTCCCTGATTATATGGTTTTAGAAAGGCATCTCATATTTTTATTACATAATTTCCTCATGCAAAGAGAATATTAGTATTCATTAATAAGCAAATATTAAAGGGACATGCAAATAAGATCTAGTTATGTAGTGTTACATATTTTGTCTAAATGATATGGTATCCAAGTAATTTTGAGAAATTTTTAAAATGTATTAGTTTCAAAAGAAAAAATTCTCCTTGAGATAATATTGAAGATATTTATTATGGTAATTGAAACTCATGAGCAACCATAGTGATGCTAACTTATTTGACAACTAAAAAATGATTATGAATAGCTGTACACTTTTTTCCTGCAATCTATACAGGTTTCCAAGGGAAAGAAGAATGTTCTATGTAGCCTTTTACTCTTACATTGTTATAGTCATAGTGTGATCCTGTTTACTTGTTGGTTTTAAACACCTAGAAAATTTAAGAACAAACATAAAAAACAAGAGATATTTTAAAGATTTTATAATAGTACATATTGGTTTAAAATGGAGATATTTATTTATATTATCAGAAGTGAAATTAGTTAGTGGAACCTAATTATTTTGAGACATTAAAGAGTCAAAGAGGGGCATAGTCTTTTTTTTTCAATGTCTGAAAAATATTTTTACATGTTGCGTTTGTAACAAATGTCTCATGGTATTCTTCAGTAAAAACAAACAAAAAACACTCTTATCTTGAACAAAGGCTCAGTAGTAATAGCAAAATAACTTATCTTCACCATTGTTCTAGCCACCTGCACAACTCTTTGCCTGCACAGTGATCTGGGTCATGAGGAAGACTATACTCTATCAAGTTACTCTCCCTGTAATAATAAGTTGATCAGTTGTAGACCTCATATTTCTAGAATGTAAATTGGAAAGAAGCTTTTTAAAATCAAGTTTCAAAAATAGGTATTTGTTTCAAAGACATGAGAGAAAATGTTACAAAAATTTCCTCTTATATGTCAGTCCTCCTTGTCATCCATACTTCAGAGTGCATGTTTCTTCTCTGGAAGCCATTTGATGATCTTATTTAGGTTCTTGGTTTTGTTTATGTGTTTACTCTTCACATTTCACCTCAGAGCAGGTAGATTGGCATGCACCCTGTCCTCTGTTTTAACAGATGACCTGGGGTAGACTATGGGTAATTTATTGTCATCACAGAGGTTCATGGAGCTGCAGAGTGTTCTACCTTTCAAATTTCTCCTGATGGGGCTTTTGGTTGAGTAACTGAGTCATTACAAAGAAACTGAGCAAGAACATAGCTGCTATAACAATTGATTCTTTCATGACGTTATTTTGGTTAGATTCTGCTCAGATATTTTTGTAATACTACCACAGAATTACAGAAATTTGGACTTGAGCCTCCAAAGCCTCCAGTAGGCATGGTCTCTGAAAGGAGGGGAAGAGTGTAGAGAAACCTAATAGGAATAAAGTCCAGCTTGTATGACACCTTCTCTTAAGGCCATGAAGGAAAGACAGAGATGGCTTCCCACCAGTGTTAGGGAGCTTCCTAGAAGCCCACAGAAATATATAGGTGAAGGAAGAGTGTGCATTAGGGTGAAGTTAGCAAAGTGCTACAGAGACATGGAGTGAATTGATTTTCAGTTTGTGGGTCACTGTTTTCCTTTGAATGATGAATTGGGGTGGGGATTAGGGAGTCCATAGGTCATAAGGAAATAGTGACAGTGAGTGTCTTTTGAGAAATTTGACTTTGAGGAATTGAGAGATATGAGAGAGATAGAATGTTTAGAAAGGGAGATGTGTGTGAACATGTGTTGCATGTGTGTGTGTGTGTGTGTGTGTGTGTGTGTGGACAGATGTGAAGCTCCTAGTGAAAGTGGGAGCTCACATTTTGAGCTGTTGGGTAATAGCCAATAAAGAAAAGAAGGGAAAACAAGCAATATAAGTGATAAGGGGCAAAGTGCAGAGAGAATTGAATGGGAAAGAGTAATAAAAAAAATGGGTACACTTAACAGAGAATACTTATTTGAGTAAAGATTGGGACATTTCTAGAACTGTATAAGGACAGGGCAACTCAGACACTACACAGGCCTAATTGAAAAGTTTTTAAATGAAAACTTAAATTTCAATGTCTTTTATGTTTCTTGGAAATATCCTTAAAGACAGAAATTTGAACGTACATGGTAAGGAAATGAAAATAAAGTGTCTTGAGAAATTTGGCTCTGAGTGATTGGTGGATATGAGGAAATAATTTAGATAGAAAGCAGAGTGTGGGAGAAGAGAGATGTGTGGAAGAAAGAAGGATAGGGTCACCTTGTAAGATGTGTGTGTGTATGATGTGAGAGACACGGAGTACAGTAACTGATGTAATGAAAATTCCCATGTGGAGAGTACAGAACATGAGCACATTACTTGAGGTATCTTTAATCTCCTCAGTGGAAAAAAAAAAAAAAATAAGAGAACCATTTGGTGATGATTCTACAGCCCATCACTCTGGATTGCAGCAATTGAAAGACCAACCTGCAGTGCAGACCCTGGGGGCCCCAGTTCCTCTCCACGTTGTCTCTGCTTATTTCTACCAGGTTAAAGTCTAGCCTTGAGTTATTGAATATTATATTTTCCTCTCAGCATTTTTCTCTAATGTAGTAAATTGTGAATTTTAAATTTATTTTTGGGGTGATCCTTATTTATCCCAAAGTTTAAAAAGAAGTGGATTATGTATGTGAATGATTCATTATGTAGAGGTCTATGTAAAGTTTCCAAACATGTACAGAAATGGCAGCATGACACCTTTTAGGGGATTAGTGAAACAATTTTCCTTGTCTCTGAAAATTCAGGGTTTTTTACTTACCATGTAAAAAGTGGTAAATGAAATAAGAATACTTATACTCATTTCAAGTAAAATTTTATATTTGGGCTCTAGTAAGAAAGTTGCAAGCTTCTGTAAATGTAAACTATAGAAAAGCAATTGTAATAAGGATTCAGGTTTTTGAATTCACATTTCCAGAAGTATAGTCTTAAACTTTGAGTTTCACACAGTAAATTACAAATAGTTATTTTTTCATAAGGTGTTATAAAATTAGAAAGAAAAAGACCTCAAAGTAGTATATATTCTATTTCTTCATTATCAAGCTGATCTAAATTATAGAAAGAGGTTGATTGTCCTGCTCTTTAAGATTAGCAATGATGGAAGTCTAAAATCTCCTTTAAAATCGAAATCCAAACTCCACTTGCTTCCACTCAAATCATTGCTATTAATCATAATCTTGGTGGAGATGGAAAACAGTAGATTAACACCTTAAATATAACTGAGGACCAAGCATTTTCTGTTCTTTTCTCTTTTCATTCCCATCTATCCTGAACATTCAAGAAACGCTGCATTAAATTGCTTTGTATTCGTGACCATGCTGTGCCCTTTTGCTGTCTCTTTTTCTAGGGAGTGTTTTCTCTTTCTTTTCACTAATAAAAAGTTTACTCAACATTAATGACCAAAACTAAAGGTCATCTCTGTGAAAACATGTCTATCTTATCTTGAGAGTCTTTCTCATACAACAGAGAACCATGTTATATTGACATTGTTTGTTTAGCTGTCAATCTCCCCAATTGGTTATGGGCTATTGTATGGCAAGGACATATTTCTCTACCTGGAATCTATCATAGAGCCTTGCATATTTGTGGATACTTAATGAAGAAAGCACAAGTACTTTCTCCCTAAAAAATGGCTTTTCAGCTTCAGCTGTATCTTTTTTCCTACCCACATAGTACTGTAAGATTTTTTTTTTTAAGTATTCTGGACCTTCAATTGAACTATAGCAAGCATAAAGAAGAAAAAAAAAAAAAACACCTGTGAAATTTTAAATTCCATATCTTTGTTACTTTGATCACTTAACAAGCATTATTTGCAACAAGCATTTTGTTAGGCTCTAGGTGGTACATAGTGAGCAAAACAAATCCCTGACTTTAAGAAGTTTAAAACCTAGTGGGGGAGGCATACAAGAGAGAAATGACCAGTAATTATAAAATGTACAGCACAATAAAGGAAACAGTGAATTGAAATAAAGAATCATGAAGTGGGACCTACTGAGATTCAGTGTTTAGAGATCTCACTGAGGTTGCTTTTTAGCTGAGTCCCTCATAACTCCACACCAATTCTTATTTTACATTTTAAAAGCATTTATGCACATACAAATACACATATGCACACACCTCAAAATTATGGTTACACTACTACACATTTGCTAATATGCTCCATAGGAATTGTTCCCTTGCTTCTTTTTTACTATGTTCACTTGTTTCCATTAATGAAAAAATTTTTCACTTCTTTTGATTCTCCCCTGGCATTTGGAAAGTGGTATTAAGTCACTTAAATAATTTTAGGTTGTTGTTTAAACAATGAGTGAAAATGGTCTTAGAAGTAATCTGAAGCTGAGAATATAATCAAGTTGGGAAAATATGCTTAGACATTTAAGCCTCTTTAGGGTATAGTTTGTGTGTGTGTGCGTGTGTGTGTGTGTGTGTGTGTGTGTGTATGTGTGTGTGTGTTTTGATCTGGTTACATCCATGAAAGAAAAGATTAATTGGCTAAACCAAATAGAGATGAGAATAACCAGCTGGAAATCTTCCCATGAGCCAGGGCAGCAGTGAACACATTCTACTGTTACTCTGTGATTCACTAGAAATGCCCCCTGTGTTTTGGAATAAGGAGTAATAAGTGTCACTCTACTGAGATGTTACTGTTCAGTCTATTGGACAGAGATCCGAAGTCTCATTTTCCCTGCGTGGTGAGGGAATCTTAAAGTCCTGCGGACTTCAGGTTTTCAGGTTTCAACTGAGAATACAGGCAGAGCTTCTCAAAAGCCTAATATAAGAACTGTATGCATGATACCAAATTCCCATGTTAATCTAATTTGGAATTTTGTTCATTGTAAAATGAATAAAACGTTGAATCGGCAGTCTCTGTGGTATATACACCCTTAGAGTGAAATAACATTATCTATATCTCTTGGCTACAGTAATATGTCTGTGAAGACTAAAGTGCTCTATTTCTCTGTGACATATCTCATCTGTGACATGTTATTAATGCTGGTTATGTAATTGTAAATGAATGAAGACATGAGTTTAGAGAGTCTCATAAGTGCTGATGGATGGCATTAATTCTCCTGTTTAGTCAGTTATATAAATAATGATTTTTCTACATACTTAGAAAGATGTCCATCCAAAGAAATCAATTAAGACCAACTGTTACACAGAGTCTAGCATTTAGTTCAAAATCTGAATCAGATAGGTCTGTCTTGGTTTATTCCTTGCAAGATATATCATCCTGCAATAATTTTCCCATATGTGTAACTGAAGCTTTATAAACACTACTGTGATAGTAATGTTTGCCAATTTATAAAAAGTGTTAGTCATTATCCTACATTTGGTTCAAGGATAATATTAAGTGCTTTGTTGATAGATTAACAATATATATTGCATGAAATTCTCAAGATAACTTTTGTAGATTCTTTGGAGAAGGAAAATCCATCAAGTAATCTAATCATGATGGAGTGAAAAAAATGGAAAGAAACCAGATAACATACTCATTCTTCTTGCATTTCCCTTCCTGCTCCCTTTCCACTTCCACTGAAGCTGATCCCATCTTTTGCATTCACTTTATAAAGCTGTAGACACAAATATAAATGCATTATAGGTTGAACTATCTTAAGGGAATTTGTAACCCAAGAAAAGAACTCAGTTACCCAAAATTGATCTGATTGATTAAATATATAAAGAGACATTATGGGGACATGCTCCTTGCCCAAGCCCACCATGTGTTTGTTTTCTCATGTTCTACAGTTGGCAGACCTAATCTGTCAAAGGGTAAATATAAAGAAAAAAGGTTTGATTGTGCCCTAAAACTACTTTTATTTATAAAGCACCAATTTTTGTTAGGTCCATCTCTCATTGATTCTTCAACAAATATTTATTGAATACCTACTAGTTAACCATGTATGAGAACAATTCTGGGGACAGCTAGTTTCAACAGAGGGAAACAGAGAAGTTTCCCTCTTTTCCATCTTCAGAAGGACTACTTTAATCAGGATCTTGTCTTATAGAAATGAGTAAGGAACAGAAAGAAATGTTACAGGCTTTTAAATAATAATAAAAATCAGCCACTAAGTCAATATCCAGGGAGAGTTATCAGACAGCAGAGAGCTACTATCAAAAATGGGACGGGGGGTTAATATGTAGTGGATAATTTTAGCTGCAGTTGCCTGGAGAAATAAAGAGATTTTTTTTTAAAGCAAAATGGGAAGAAAATAGGTAGTAGAAAACAACACAACTTTTATAGACAAAAGGATATGGTCTGAATGCTAGCTTTCCCACTAACTAGCATTGTAATTAAGGGCTATTTACTTAGTTTTTCTGAGCCTCAAATGACTAGATAATACCTACTTTGAAAGATTCATATGAGGAGTAGAGATATTCTAAAAGTGAAGCAGAATGTCAATACATATGCAATGTAGTATCTTTTTTTAAAAAATTGTAATCTAATTAAGGATTTGCCTAGAAAATAAGCCACTGTCACAGTCCTAAACTCATGAAGAAACCAACAGGTGGCAGTGACTGGGCTTACATTTTGCCAATTCAATTTTAAAGAGGTAAAATATGGATGGTGATAAAAGGTCTCCCAACTCCCACTATTCTTTCCATAATAACGTCTTACACTCCATGAAGTTTTCTTATGTAAGGTAAAGCACACATAATCAGGACCAAACAGGGTGTGGCATAGTTTTGATTAAGTGGCTACCAATTGCAATGTCAATAAATGGAAAGGTCAATAGAAGTACATGCAATCCAAGTTTTCCTCCTTAACTAAGTGAGGAGTCTTTTTATATCAGAACTTGATAAATGATATGTCTGGAAACTGACATTGTGGAGGCAGGAAGCAGGCCCTAGCAAGCCTTCTGGGGTGTAAGTTATGATGGAGAGAGAACAGAGGTCAGGTAGCAGTCCAGTATACTCATAAGCTTAAACAGGGATGCCAGCCAGGAATATTGTAGAACTGTCAGTCACCATCAAATTTAGGCATAGTTCAGTAATGTTTGTTCCCATTCTAGATCAATCAGCTTTCAAAACGCTGAGAGTTTTTGATGTACTGGGATTCTGATTTCTCTGTGGTTGAGTAGGCCAACATGACATTCTGCGTGTTATTTGTGGGCCCACGTTGAGCACACACCATAGGACATGGTCTGGCAGGAACAGCTTGAGGGAAATGAATACATATGATATTGACATGATATAAAACCCAACTTAAGTTAAATTCCTCACTTTTGTTGCTGATGAAATAGGACTTAGAGAAATGAAACAGCAGTGCCATGACCAGAACACAGTGATTCTGACATCAGGTTCAGTTAGTTGACTCACAAACAAATTTATTCAACTGAAGGACTCAACTAGTTACAGAGAATGTAATTCCTTCTTGTACTGGGAATCCTATCTTAAAGGCATTATTTGAGCCTATTTCTATGAATTTCAGAAATTTTTACATTTATTTAAAACCTACAATGAAAGACAACAATCTTTTGTAGTCCCACCAACTAAAACAACTATGAAAACTTGAATTTATGCAAAAAGTAAACTTCTTTTGCTGTTTTCTATTATTTTCTTTTCATACCTGAACATAAACTGTAAATGCTGTCAATTTAGGATATTCAAATGTAAATATATTTTTGTAAGAAAATTGGTAAAATTATTTATAGAGTCAGAAATGAAATTCAAGTTTAATCTTATTAAAATTTCAAAGCTTGACAACACAGATTTTCTGTTTCTATATTGTTGTCTGGTTACCATTTGTTAACAGTATCTGAAAAACCAAACAAATAAACCATTATTTGAACAGAATTAAAATAATCAAAGCAGTTACAAGGTTAGAAAAATATTTACACATAATTTCATATTTATCTTTGGGCAAAAGCAGCAGTCATCAGAATGCTGAAATTTCAGCAGTCATTATACTAAAATTGAAAATATAAATAAGTAAAACTGTCACATGAACATGAATGGCATTTTTTTAATAAACAATTTGTCCAAAAAAAGAAATTTTGAATTCTGTAAATTTTAATTTGTAAGTTGTCTTTAAAATTCATATAATGGTTTTTAACTATAAATTAATTTTGATAGCTGAACATTTTTCTCTTCTAACTACTTTGTTTCAAATAACAATGATACTGTGAGCCACCAGACTAGAATCACAGAAAAAAGAGTATACATTGATCATGACATGAAGAAAATATTACTCTTATAGATTTTACTTATAAACCTAGGGATATATCTTAGTAGAATATCACGAAAGAAAGGGAAAAAAGGGGTCTCAATAGAAAAATGCAATGTATCTTTTCTGTTGAAAATAAATTAGCAAGACAAGGAACACTTAAGTTTAAGGACTGCAAAAAATAGAAATGAAACTCTGTGTTTTTCTTCTTTTTTTTCATCTTCAATGTTCAAGGGTTCCATGGTCCCTGCAGTTTTTATTGCTGTTGTTTTTGCCACAAGATGGTTTGGCCTCATTTAAGTGATTTCCTGATTGACAGAGTTATCCATGATTTGGAGAACACTGCACAGTAAAAGAGCATTAGGGGATTCAGTGAGCAGGTGTTAAACTGATTACAGAGAATATTTCTCTTTATCAATCTCTAATCTTCTGACTTCAGAAATTTTAAACAGATGTTCTAGACAAATTTCTTCTACTGTTTGTGTTTCCATGGGGTTGTCTTTCACCTGCTTAATTCTTCTTTGTCAAATAGAGGAATACAAAAGGAATACAAAATATATATTCTCACTGCCCCTGTGTGAACAAAGTTTCCTTTTTGATTTTCTACACCTTTGTTCACTTTTCTTTGAAGGGTAGAAAGTTAGTAACAGTTGAAGTGAACTTCCCTCCTGAATTTTAAGACACTTGAATATACGGACTACCTCTCTCCCCTCCCCATGTCAGGAATTTTCTTTTTACAGAGTGGCCTGAATACCTCAGCTTATCAACCAATACATTTCTTTTTGCAGACTGATGACTGTAAGGTTTCTTTTTGATTCAAGTCTAGCAAGAGACTGAAAACAAGAATAGTGAGTATAAATATAGGGATGATAATAGCCTGAATTTAAGAAGTTGATAGGAGAAAAGGAGTGGAATATTTAGGACAAAGGGGACTATATGTCATGTGTATTTGTTTTTTTTTTTTAGTGTGGTATCACATAGAAATCACACTTCTATGAATGTCTGTAACACTAGTAGAGTAGACTTGGCAGAACTTTACATATCTTCATTAACTCTGATATGCTTCCCAGTACAATTATTTTCAGACAAGAAGTAGCCATATGTAATGAGCTTGGGTCTTCAGGAAAGCCATAGACATGGAAGTGGAGTAGTGATGCTAAATGCAGCATAGTACCATCATCAGCCTATATCTCTTGATCTAAACTCAAGAAAACAGGTTCTTATGTTTCTTTGCTGGAACCTAAAAAGAGATGTCTATGAAAAACAACCTGTTTAGTTACCAAATACTGGGGGCAATAGTATTTCTTTGGGACTCCTTTACTGCAAAGCTTTGTTGTCATTTTATGCATGGGTACCAGCATCAAGTTGGAAAGAAGTAGCACCTGGAGAGAGGACTTAGACTGCCTAGGGAAAATAGAAGTGCCAGATGGAGTTCTGATAGCAACATTTGGTAGGAATTTTGATGGTTAATTTTATGTGTCAAATTGACAGGACTAAGGGGTGCCCAGATAACTGGTGAAACATAATTTCTGGGTATGTCTGTAAGGGTTTCTCTGAAAGAGATTAGCATTTGAATTGGTTGCCTGAGTAAAGATCAGTCTTGCAAATGTGGGTAGGTGTTATCCAATTCATTAAGGGCCTGAATAGAACAAAAATGTGGAGGAAGATTGAATTCCAACTCTGCTTGAGCTGAGACATCCATCTTATTCTGTCCTTGGACTTCATCTGATTCTCAGGTTTTCAGACTCAGACTGGGATTCACACCATCACCCACCCATTCACAGGCCATCAGACTTGGGCTGAATAACACCACTGGTTTTCCTAGTTCTCCAGCTTGCCGACGAGAGATCTCCACAATCATGTGAGCCAATTCCTTTAATAAATCTCCTCATATGTATCAAGATTTCTACAGATTTCCACAGAATCCCTGTATTTGTCAGAGTCATATATATATATATATATATATATATATATATATATATATATATGAATCATGTATCCTATTGGTTCTGTTTCTCTTTTGTACTCTAATAAAAGGATTCTGTATGAAGCTAGAGAATCTGAACTAGCAATTGAGGGAGAAGATTTCTTGAAATTTAAATTACATTAGGCGAGAGCTTCAAGATGGCGGAAGAGTAAGATGCGGAGATCACCTTCCTCCCCACAAATAAGCAGAAATACATCTACCTGTGGAACAGCTCCTACAGAACACCTACTGAACGCTGGCAGAAGACCTCAGACCTCCCAAAAGGCAAGAAACTCCCCACATGCCTGGGTAGGGCAAAAGAAAAAAGAATAAACAGAGACAAAAGAATAGGGACGGGACCTGCACCAGTGGGAGGGAGCTGTGAAGGAGGAAAGGTTTCCACACACTAGAAGCCCATTCACGGGCTGAGACTGCAGGTGGCGGAGCGGGGAAGCTTCAGAGACACGGAGGAGAGGGCGGAGGGCAAAGCAGAGATTCCTGCACAGAGGATCGGTGCCGAGCAGCACTCACCAGCCCAAGAGGCTTGTCTGCTCACCTGCCGGGATGGGTGGGGGCTGGGAGTTGAGGCTCGGGCTTCGGTCGGATCGCAGGGAGGGGACTGGGGTTGGTGGCGTGAACACAGTCTGCAGGGGGCTAGTGCACCACGGCTAGCTGGCAGGGAGTGCGGGAAAAAGTCCAGAGCTGCCGAAGAGGCAAGAGACTTTTTCTTGCCTCTTTCTTTACTGGTGCATGAGGAGAGGGGATTAAGAGCACCGATTAAAGGAGCTCCAGAGACAGGCATGAGCCGTGGCTAACAGCACGGACCACAGAGACGGGTATGAGACATTAAGGCTGCTGCTGCCGCCACCAAGAAGCCTGTGTGCGAGCACAGGTCACTATCCACACCTGCCCTCCCGGGAGCCTGTGCAGCCCGCCACTGCCAGGGTCCCGTGATCCAGGGACAACTTCCCCGAGAGAACGCATGGCGCGCCTCCAGCTGGTGCAACGTCACGCCGGCCTATATATATATTTCTCCCTTTTTCTCTTTTTGTGAGTGTGTATGCTTCTATGTGTGATTTTTGTCTGTATAGCTTTGCTTTTATCATTTGTCCTAGGCTTCTGTCTGTCCTTTTTTTTTACTACTTAAAAATTTTTTTCTCAATAATTATTTTTTTATTTTAATAACTTTATTTTATTTTATCTTCTTCCTTTCTTTCTTCCTTCCTATCTTCCTTCCTTTCTTTCTTTCTTTCTTTCTTTCTTTCTTTCTTTCTTTCTTTCTTTCTTTCTCTTTCTTTCTTTCTTTCTTTCTTTCTTTCTTTCTTTCTTTCTCTTTCTTTCTTTCTTTCTTTCTTTCTTTCTTTCTTTCTTTCTTTCTTTCTTTCTTTTCTTCTTTCTTTCTCTTTCCTCCCTTTTATTCTGAGCTGTGTGGAGGACAGGCTCTTTGTGCTCCAGCCAGGCGTCAGGGCTGTGCCACTGAGGTGGGAGAGCCAAGTTCAGGACACTGGTCCACAAGAGACCTCCCAGCTCCATGTAATATCAAACAGCAAAAATCTCCCAGAGATCTCCATCTCAATGTCAAGACCCAGCTCCACTCAAAAACCAGCAAGCTACAGTGCTGGACATGCTATGCCGAACAACTAGCAAGACAGGAACAAAACCCCATGCATTACCACAGAAAAGGCCTGAAATCATAATAAGGCCACAGACACCCCAAAACACACCACAAGATGCAGACCTGCCAAACAGAAAGGTAAGATCCAGCCTCATCCACCAGAACACAGGCACTAGTCCCCTCCACCAGGAAGCCTAAACAACCCACAGAACCAACCTTAGCCACTGGAGACAGACACCAAAAACAACGGGAACTACCACCCTGCAGCCTGCGAAAAGAAGACCCCAAACACAGTAAGATAAGCAAAATGAGAAGGCAGAGAAACACACAGCAGATGAAAGAGCAAGGCAAAAACCCACCATACCTAACAAATGAAGAGGAAATAGGCAGTCTACCTGAAAAAGAATTCAGAATAATGATAGTAAAGATGATCCAAAATCTTGGAAATAGAATGGAGAAAATAAAAGAAACGTTTAACAAGGACCTAGAAGAACTAAAGAGCAAACAAACAGTGATGAATAACACAATAAATGAAATTAAAAATTCTCTAGAAGGGCTCAATAGCAGAATAACTGAAGCAGAAGAATGGATAAGTGAACTGGAAGATAAAATAGTGGAAATAACTACTGTAGAACAGAATAAAGAAAAAATAATGAAAAGAATGGAAGACAGTCTCAGAGACCTCAGGGACAACATTAAACACACCAACAGGGCTTCCATGGTGTTGCAGAGGTTGAGAATCTGCCTGCCAATGCAGGGGACACGGGTTCGAGCCCTGGTCTGGGAAAATCCCACATGCCGTGGAGCAACTAGACCCATGAGCCACAACTACTGAGCCGGCACGTCTGGAGCCTGTGCTCCACAACAAGAGAGGCCACAACAGTGAGAGGCCTGCACACTGTGATGAAGAGTGGCTCCTGCTCACCGCAACTAGAGAAAGGCCTAGCACAGAAATGAAGACTCAACACAGCCAAAAACAAACAAATAAATAAATAAATAAAAATTTAAAAACAAACAAAACAACACACCCATATTAGAATTATAGGGGTCCCAGAAGAAGAGAAAAGGAAAGGGACTGAGAAAATATTTGAAGAGATTATAGTTGAACACTTCCCTAATATGGGAAAGGAAATAGTTAATCAAGTCCAGGAAGCACAGAGAGTCCCATATAGGACAAATCCAAGGAGAAACACACCAAGACACATATTAATCAAACGATCAAAAATTAAATACAAAGAACAAATATTAAAAGCAGCAAGGGAAAAACAACAAATAACACACAAGGGAATCCCCATAATGTTAACAGCTGATCTTTCAGCAGAAACTCTGCAACCCAGAAGGAAGTGGCAGGACATATTTAAAGTGATGAAGGAGAAAAACCTACAACCAAGATTACTCTACCCAGCAAGGATCTCACTCAGATTTGATGGAGAAATTAAAAGCTTTACAGATAAGCAAAAGCTAAGAGAATTCAACACCACCAAACCAGCTTTATAACAAATGCTAAAGGAACTTTTCTAGGCATGAAACACAAGAGAAGGAAAAGAACTACAATAATAAAACCAAAACAATTAAGAAAATGGTAATAGGAACATACATTTTGCTAATTACCTTAAATGTAAATGGATTAAATGCTCCCATCAAAAGACACAGACTGGCTGAATGGATACAAAAACAAGACCTGTATATATGCTGTCTACAAGACATCCGCTTCAGACATAGGGACACATACAGATTGAAAGTAAGGGGATGGAATAAGTTATTCCATGCAAATGGAAATCAAAAGAAAGCTGGATTAGCAATTCTCATATCAGACAAATTAGACTTTAAAACAAAGTCTATTACAAGAGACAAAGAAGGACACTACATAATGATCAAGAGATCAATCCAAGAAGAAGATCGAACAATTGTAAATATTTATGCACCCAACATAGGAGCACATCAATACATAAGCCAAATACTAACAGCCATAAAAGGGGAAATCGACAGTAACACAATTATAGTAGGGGACTTTAACACCCCACTTTCACCAATGGACAGATCATCCAAATTGAAAATAAATAAGGAAACACAAGTTTTAAATGATACATTAAAAAAGATGGACTTAACTGATATTTATAGGACATTCAATCCAAAAACAACAGAATACACATTCTTCTCAAGTGCTCATAGAACATTCTCCAGGATAGATCATATCTTGGGTCACAAATCAAACCTTGGTAAGTTTAAGAAAATTGAAATCATATCAAGTATCTTTTCCAACCACAACACTATGAGACTATATATCAATTACAGGAAAAATCTGTAACAAATACAAACACATGGAGGCTAAATAACACACTACTTAATAACCAAGATATCACTGAAGAAATCAAAGAGGAAATCAAAAAATACCTAGAAACAAATGACAATGAAAACACGATGATCCAAAACCTATGGGATGCAGCAAAAGCAGTTCTATGAGGGAAGTTTATAGCAATACAATCCTACCTTAAGAAACAAGAAACTTCTCAAATAAACAACCTAACCTTACACCTAAAGCAATTAGAGAAAGAAGAACAAATAAAACCCAAAGTTAGCAGAAGGAAAGAAATCATAAAATTGAGATCAGAAATAAAAGAAAAAGAAATGAAGGAAATGATAGCAAAGATCAATAAAACTAAAAGCTGGTACTTTGAGAAGATAAACAAAATTGATAAACCATTAGCCATACTTATCCAAAAAAAAAAAAAAAAAGGGAGAAGACTCAAATCAAGAGAAGGAGAAGTAACAACTGATTCTGCAGAAATACAAAGGATCATGAGCGATTACTACAAGCAACTCTATGCCAATGAAATGGACAAACTGGAAGAAATGGACAAATTCTTAGAAATGCACAACCTTCTGAGACTGAACCAGGAAGAAATAGAAAATATGAACAGACCAATCATAAGCACTGAAATTGAAACTGTGATTAAAAATCTTCCAACAAACAAAAGTCCAGGACCAGATGGCTTCACAGGCGAATTCTATTAAACATTTAGAGAAGAGCTAACACCTATCCTTCTCAAACTCTTCCAAAATATAGCAGAGGGAGGAACACTCCCAAACTCATTCTACAAGGCCACCATCACTCTGATACCAAAACCAGACAAGGATGTCACAAAGAAAGAAAACTACAGGCCAATATCATGATGAACATAGACACAAAAGTCCTCAACAAAATACTAGCAAACAGAATCCAACAGCACATTAAAAGGATCATACCCTATGATCAAGTGGAATTTATCCCAGGAATGCAAGGATTCTTCAATATATGCAAATCAATCAGTGTGATGCACCATATTAACAAATTGAAGGAGAAAAATCATCTGATCATCTCAGTAGATGCAGAGAAAGCTTTCGACAAAATTCAACTCCCATTTATGATAAAAACCCTCCAGGGAGTAGGCATAGAGGGAACTTTCCTCAACATAATAAAGGTCATATATGACAAACCCACAGGCAACATCGTCCTCAATGGTGAAAAACTGAAAACATTTCCACTAAGATCAGGAAAAAGACAAGTTTGCCCACTCTCACCACTGTTATTCAACATAGTTTTGGAAGTTTTAGCCACAGCAGTCAAAGAAGAAATAGAAGGAATTCAAATCCAAAAAGAAGAAGTAAAGCTGTCACTGTTTGCAGATGACATGATACTATACATAGAGAATCCTAAAGATGCTACCAGAAAGCTACTAGAGCTAATCAATGAATTTGGTAAAGTAGCAGGAGACACAATTAATGCACAGAAATCTCTTGCATTCCTATGCACTAATGATGAAAAATCTGAAAGAGTAGTTAAGAAAACACTCCCGTTTACCATTGCAAAAAAAAGAATAAAATATCTAGGAATAAACATACCCAAGGAGACAAAAGCCCTGTATGCAGAAAATTATAAGACTCTGATAAAAGAATGATACAAATAGATGGAGAGATATACCATGTTCTTGGATTGGAAGAATCAACATTGTAAAAATGACTCTACTACCCAAAGCAATCTACAGATTCAATGCAATCCCTATCAAACAACCACTGGCATTTTTCACAAAACCAGAACAAAATATTTCACAATTTGTATGGAAATACAAAAGACCCCGAATAGCCAAAGAATCTTGAGAAAAAAAACGGAGCTGGAGTAATCAGGCTCCCTGACTTCAGACTATACTACGAAGCTACAGTAATCAAGGCAGAATGGTACTGGCACAGAAACAGAAATATAGATCAATGGAACAGGATAGAAAGCCCAGAGATAAACCACGCACATATGGTCATCTTATCTTTGATAAAGGAGGCAAGAATATACAGTGGAGAAAAGACAGCCTCTTCAATAAATGGTGCTGGGAAATCTGGGCAGCTACGTGTAAAATAAGAAATTAAAACACTCCCTAACACCATACACAAAAATAAACTCAAAATGGATTAAAAACCTACTTAGGTCTAATAAGGCCAGACACCATCAAATTCTTAGAGGAAAACATAGGTAGAACACTTTATGACATAAATCACAATATCCTTTTTGACCCACCTCTTAGAGAAATGGAAATAAAAACAAAGATACACAAATGGGACCTAATGCAACTTAACAGCTTTTGCACAGCAAAGGAAACCATAAACAAGATGAAACGACAACCCTCATAATGGGAGAAAATATTTGCAAATGAAGCAACTGACAAAGGATTAATCTCCACAATTTATAAGCAGCTCATGCAGCTCAACATTAAAAAACAAACAACCCAATCCAAAAATGGGCAGAAGACCTAAATAGACATTTCCCAAAGAAGATATACAGATTGTCAACAGACACCTGAAAGAATGCTCAATATCATTAATCACTAGAGAAATGCAAATCAAAACTACAATGAGATATCATCTCACCCCAGTCAGAATGGCCATCATCAAAAAATCTACAAACAATAAATGCTGGAGAGTGTGTGGAGAAAAGGGAATCCTCTTGCACTGTTGCTGGGAATGTAAATTACAGCCACTATGGAGAACATTATGGATGTTCCTTAAAAAACTAAAAATAGAACTACCATACGACCTAGGACTCCCACTACTGGACATATATCCTGAGAAAGCAGTAATTCAAAAAAAGTCATGTACCAAAATGTTCATTGCAGCTCTATTTACAATAGCCAGGACATGGAAGCAACCTAAGTGTCCATCAACAGATGAATGGATAAAGAAGATGTGGCACATATATACAATGGAATATTACTCAGCCATAAAAAGGAACGAAAGTGAGTTATTTGTAGTGAGGTGGATGGAGCTAAAGACTGTCATACAGAGTGAAGTAAGTCAGAAAGAGGAAAGCAAATACTGTATGCTAACAGATATATATGGAATCTAAAAAAAAAAAAATGGTCATGAAGAACCTAGGGGCAAAATGGGAGTAAAGATGCAGACGTACTAGAGAATGGACTTGGGGATATGGGGAGGGGGAAGGGTAAGCTGGGAGAAAGTGAGAGAGTGTTGTGGACATATATACACTACCAAACATAAAATAAATAGCTAGTGGGAAGCAGCTGCATAGCACAGGGAGATCAGCTCGGTGCTTTTTGACCACCTAGAAGGGTGGGATAGGGAGAGTGGGAGGGAGGGTGATGCAAGAGGGAAGAGATATGGGGATATATGTATATGTGTAACTGATTCCCTTTTTAATAAGCAGAAACTAACACACCATTGTAAAGCAATTATACTCCAATAAAGATGTAAAATAAAATAAAATAAGAAATAAAAATAAATTCCATTAAAATGTTGTTCAATGTCAACCTTTGTCTGAAATCTCTACTCTAGACAGGCTGGATACTATTGGGTTGGCCAAAAAGTTTGTTCAGGTTTTCCATAATAATAATAATAAATTTCCTGGATGTCCTTGTCCCTGAAGTTGTGAGTGATTTCAATTCTGTGGTGAAGTACAGTGAAATAAAAAGTGAAACGTGAAAACAATAGTGGTTTCCTTTTCCTGAATGAGTTGAGGTTTGTGATTGTTTCAGAAAAAGCAAAGTCATTTCTCTCTAATTTTGTAATGTGGCCTTAGTATTTGACTTCACTTGAATCTGGTGTATACTTTCAGTGGCCTTTTTTATTCTTTGCAAGCCAAGAAAAACCTACTACTATTTTTCTTTACTCCTAAGATATCATCTGTTTCTTTGTCTCCCTAAGATCAGGATAACTCATGTGGGCATCGCCCCTTCCTTTCTATGATAGCATCTATGACCCACATTCTCTCTTGCCTAAAGCTAATTTCTCATCAGAGTTCAGCGTCATTTCTCCTTCCTTTTATTCTAGGATCTTCTGATTATCACCTTTTTCATTTATGTTTTCAATTGCTCTAATTCTATTGGCTGTCTCCCCTTAGTATGTGTAAATAAGCTCAAGCCCTCATTTTCTCAAAAAGCAAATGAAAAAAGGGAGACAGCAAAAGAATACATGTCACTCTCAGTTTTACAATAGGAATGTGACAACCCTGAAAGATTTCTCTGTGAGCAGCAAGGACAGTAGATGAAACAGGGATGCCAATGACACCCATAAGGTATTTAGGACACCAGTAAAGGGCAACTGAAATAGTGGCAGGGCAGGAGCATGTAGGTAGATGTGAATGGGAAAACAGAGAAAATGAAAGAAGGGGCAACAGGATAGTAAAGCCAGAGTGTGTAGAGAGACTGGATTTGATGTGGTGCAAAACTTCGGAATGAGGAAGCATAAAAGATGGTTTTTAAAGAAATTTTGCTATTGCTTTTGTGAGATAAATTTCTCATTATTAACCATTTACATAAAGTCACAGTGTATATCTCTCTATACTTTTTCCTACTACCACATGTTTCAGACTGGTCACAAGTTCTGTTATATTTGAGTTTCAAATACATTGTATTTCACATCAGTGCAGGGATTCTTCTATAACAATAATTTGGGAAGACTGGATCCAGAATGTCTTAGAAATTAGCCTAATTCTAACATACTTCAAAGCAATTACTTCTCTGATTAAATAAATAGCACATTTCTATAAAAATACAACAATATAGGCATTTAGAAAGCAAAAGTGTCAAAATTAGGTGAGGCTAGGGATATGGATGATAGATATAGCTTGTCTGTACTACTGGGTTATAAAATGGTATGCTTTTATATTTTTGTAGGATCATTTGTATAAATCTGCTGCAACAAAATGGCTGCTTTGTGTCCCAATTTACCAGTTATATGATTTAGAAATAAATCCATGAAACTAGTGCAGAAGCATGGACGATCCTTGGTGAAGTTTAATGACTCAAAAAAATTAGCATAATTTACATCATGAAACTGGGCCTATATTATGCAATTTTAATTAAAGGGTGATTTGCATAGGCAAATAGTAATTATATAAGTTGAAATTTAGTCAAGCCATTGAGGTCAGCTGAAAATGCTGACCTTAATATATATTTACAAACCAAAGTGACAAATGACTTCTCTTTTTCCACAACTGAAAATTCATATGTAAATTCACATTTTATATGAACAGTATGTAAGGGAATGAAAATCAGGTTAGTTTTATTTCTCAGAAAGTCTTTCAATTTAAATATTATATAGCATTCTATTGATAATGGCACTATTAACCCCAAATAATCAAATCCTGTAAGAAGGGTTGTTATTAAGTTACTCTGATGACATAAGACCCTAGAGAAAGAGAAGAGATAGGTAGTGAAAGATACAGAATTAGCTGTTATTTGTTCCTAGTAATTAAACAGATTTTTTCCTTGCAAAAAGAGGTATAGATACAACATCTTAAAAATGTTGTTACGGTTTAATATCTCAAAAGCCTTAAAACTTTTATTTACATATATTGCTTTGTATAGAATGAGTATCAATGAGTTTTAAATGATTTCACATGTCAGTGGTGGGTAATTTAAGAATGGGTTAATGGAGGTTAGAATGCATAACTCAGATCTAATTCATGTAAGTAAATAAAGATTTCCTTTATCTAAAGCCTTTCTAACCTAGAATAATGAGCAGGGCAATTGAGATGTGTTATGAATGAAAATGTAATCAGCTGGCAGCTGAGTTCAGGATACAATTATGTTACTTGTATAAATGTGTTATGGTGGCCCAGTGTAAACCAGGCTGTGACAAGATAGGTAATTTATCCAAAAGGGAATCCAGGATTAAAATGCCATAACAGTTGTAAAAACTCATTGTTATTTTTTCTTAATTGCACAGGAAAAAAGTTCTAGGATATTAATGAACTTAGAATTGATTTTGAACATAGGGAATTATGAAAGTATTGACACTGAAAATGCCTATGTAAATGGTCTGGCTCTACCAATATGGTTGGTACAATAGAGTCACAGTGGTATTGAATAAAGTTGAAACTCTCTAGCTTGCTCCTGCCACCAGCAGCATTTGTTTCAAGATCAGAGACAGAGGTTGACATCTTTTCTGTATCATTTTAGACAGACATGTTTCTAGAAATAGTAAAGTTGAAAATTGATTGCTGGTTATAATTTAAGAATATTTCTACCATTCCATAAAATGCTGAATAACATCTTTAAATCATTCACTGCACTATAGAAAGAAAAATGTCTCCAGGTGACATTTTTTTGGGGGGGTGTGTGGGTAGGTTCTGGTTCACTTTTTTGTTGAATCACAGCTGCTCCTCTATTCTGCTGGAAAACCTACCTCTACTGTGTGATGCTCTTTTAATAGGCCACGAAGTGGTGCTATTTTGTGCTTTATTTTTTTTAGAGATGTTAGTGTTATGATTTTTTCACTTTAATTTTTCTTAATTACTACTTATTTCTATTGAGTACTTAGTTGAAAAGCAATCTAATAACCCATGCTATGCCAGGCCTCCAATTACCCTTTTGCTCTGCTCACTGACCCTTGTGCTGGTCCAGTTTCCCCGTTCTATCAGAATGAACAAACCCCAAACACTGCTGCCTAGAAAGTTAAAGGGCATCCTCAGTGGTTTTTTTTGTTTTGTTTAAATTTATTTATTTTATTTTTGGCTGTGTTGAGTCTTCGTTGCTGCGAGCAGGCTTTCTCTAGTTGCAGCTAGTGGGCTTCTCATTGCGGTGGCTTCTCTTGTTGCAGAGCACGGGTTCTAGGCACACGGGCTTCTGTAGTTGTGGCTCACAGGCTCTAGAGCACAGGCTCAATAGTTGTAGTGCATGGGCTTAGTTGATCCACAGCATGTGGGATCTTCCCAGGCCAGGACTCGAACCCGTGTCCCCTGCATTGACAGATGGATTCTTAACCACTGCGCCACCGGGGAAGCCCCATCCGTGTGTTTTGACAGTTTAGGGGAAATTAGTCCTAAATTCTCCTACCACACTAATGCGTCCAATCATTTTCCTGTTCAAACATGCATCCTCTTTCACCCTCTGAGCCTGACTCACCCTGACTGATCCTCTAGACTCTAGACCCTCATAATTTTATTTGATACTTAACGGAAGGAGTAACAGCCCAAACTGCAAACAAGCATCCAAAATACAGTAAAAAGTTCCCACTCACTATTTTGTTCTTTTCTATGCATGTTAACAGTGGAATTCTCAGCCACTTTGAGTAACAACTGCTTATTTCTTTCAGTTAGTAAATATTTATAATTATTTGATATCTGATAAATATGATGCTAAAGTGCATTTTAACTGAAGATAAGAAATATCAAAAACAGTCTCAAGAATTTTCCTAAAATTGGTTAATTCATTTTCTTATGGTTGTTTGGAACAATAAGTTTTAAAAAATTCTGTAAATGTGGGCTTTTCACAATCAAACACATTTCTAATGTGAAAGACAAACAATGTCAAACATATTTAATCAACTATAAGTGCAGTATTACATATAAAATTTCACTGGGTCTTGATTCAGAAGTATTAGCTTCCGGTCATTTCGGCTCTCTGGGTTTTATGAACTCATTGTGACTGTCCTTGATAGTAACAATCTATTTTTACCATAATTTTTAGTTTCGTTAATAAATGGCATCATGAAACATATGGATTAGTCTAAGTCTGAGATCAGGGTGTCAGCAGGGTTGGTTTCTTCTGAGGCCTTTCTTCTAGGGTTGTTGATGATTCTCTTCTCTTTATCTTCACTTGATCTTTCCCTTGGGTCTGTCCTTGTCCTAATCTCATTTTATCAGATAACAGTCCTGTGGATTAAGGCCCACCCTAATGACTTCATTTTACTGTCATTATCTCTTTAAACGCCCTATTTCCAAATGGTCACATTCTGAGGTACTGAGGGTTAGAACTTCAACATACAAATGTGGGTGGGGAGGTCCACAATTGAGCCCACAACAATATTAATTTAACTAAGACATTAAAATAAATGTATAAAAGCCTGGTATAATACATACAGAAGTTACAGCAAATATATATACTTGAAAAATAATTTGCAAAGCGTAAAGCCAGAAGAGTGGACTGGAATGTGTGTTTACTTCGTTTCTGCTGTTGAGCTTACATGTGTCCTAAAAGGCACAATCTAGGCCATCTACACACATCTCTCCAGAACTCAGAACACGACTCATATTGTCATCAAAGGACAGATGCACAATTCATATCAGCAACATCTGTTTCAAGACCAAAGATAAAAAATGTTGGCATCTTTTCTTTGACATTTTAAGCATACATGGAAAAAGAAATTTCTAGAAATAGTAAAGTTAAAAAGTTGTCATCAGTTATAATTTAAGAATATTTTTACCCTTCCATAACCTATCAAACAACATCTTTAAATCAAATATATATATTTGTATTTTTTTCCACCAGTTTCTTCCTTTGGGAAATTTGTACTCAATTAATTATATTATAGTAATAGCTTAGTTTCATAATACTTTATGGCTTACAATATGTTTTTAAAATATAACATTTCATTAAACCATCAAAACAAGTTTTTTAATAGTACTTTTATTATAACTTAGATAAGAGCACTAAAATCTGGGAAATATCAATGTAAACTAATCAATGAGTGGCAGGATTTCTCAACTGTAAAACAGACTTTTAAAACTAGGCTGTTAAAAACTTTAAGTTTTCATTTTTCTGTAGGATATTATTCATTTGGCATAATGCCAGTGAAATCTTGTTCAGTTCCCACTCTACCTTCAAAATAAAAATAAACCCATTTAAATCATAATGACTTATCTGTCAAAGGTTAGGAAGCAGTTTAATTACTGTGGACTAATTCTGATTACTAAGAAGGGCATAAACCTAGGGCACTGCTTCTTTATTCCTGATGGGATAAAGTCTAACCAAAACAGCCATATGATGGAGAATGTATTTAAGAGCATTTTTCTTTCTTGTGATAGAAGAAACATTGAATATCAGGAAAATTATTTTGGCTTTAGTGGAAAGGTGACTGGAATCAAAGTTAAGATATTTCCCTCAATAGTCACATATAAAAAACAGTTTATATTTTTAATATTTACCTCCAAATGTAACACTAAGTCTGTAAGATCTCATACTATGAGTTGAGAAATTTAATTTGCTGGTTACAGAGATACTTTATTCCTCCTTTCTTTACCAAGTCAGTGCCTATTAGGTTTTCTTTGATTTAATTCTCAAGTATAATCTTACCTAAAAGCACTTTTTTCTATGAAAAGAATTAAAAAAAAAAACTAATATATCACAAAAACATACAACTTTCTAGAAATTATGAGAGAATAGAAAGCTTTCATTAAGGAATAATACTAATGTTTCAGCTCTGTTTTCTATAATATTTCAAAAATATTTTTCTATTATTAATATATATAACAATTTAATATCAATGCAAAGAGACTAGATTTGGTATAAAACCCAATGTCTATTTCCAATACCTCAGCTTTCATTTGTGTAAATGCAGAAAGTGCCAAGTATTCAGCAGAAGAATAAAATCATTCATATGTTTAATCAAATTATGATGAGGTTAAGTAAAACTAAAATGCATATCCTTGGTAAACATATTAATTTGAATCTAGCCATGTAATTAAAATGCTGAATTTTTAGATAAAGATTAGATAAATTTTTCTTGAGTGAATGAATATTCACTATATATCCCAAGACACATTCTGATTTCATCAACATTCTAAATGTGCTCTTCTGTTATACTCTGTTCTCCTGATTTATAGTATTTTCCTTACCCACAGTTCCCATATTTTAACAAACTTTATGTCTATCATTTAGTATATTAAAAGTGATGAAATAATCTCAACTTTTTTTTTCTAGATAATTTTAGCCTGAATAACACCCCTTTCTTTAATAACTGGTAAGGGAGTTGTTATCCAAGTGTTTTAAATATATGAATATGTTGAATATTCAACTAAAATCACTATGCAGTAACTTCCTTTCAAAATGGTTCAGAAGATTTTTAACTAACTGTTTGGAATATTTAAACAGAATGAATGATTTAAATCAAAATCCACTAGACAATGTTATTAAACAGTGAAGAGAATTCTGCATATATGGAAAATTTATAAACATATTCAGACTTCTTTAAAATCAAACAGTTCATACAATTTAGTAATTTTAGTGTGAGTGGTAATAGTTGTACATTTTGATTTATGAATATCAAATACCTTGAACAACATACATTGGGGCTTCCCTGGTGGCACAGTGGTTGAGAGTCCGCCTGCCGATGCGGCAGACAGGGGTTCGTGCCCCGGTCCGGGAAGATCCCACATGCCGCGGAGCGCCTGGGCCCGTGAGCCATGGCCTCTGAGTCTGCGCGTCCGGAGCCTGTGCTCCGCAACGGGAGAGGCCGCAACAGTGAGAGGCCCACGTACCGCAAAAAAAAAAAAAAAAAAAAAACCCCAAAAAAACAACATACATTGGGAGAAAAGTAGAATATATAAGATGATCAAAATGGAGAGCAATGTTTCAATTTTCCATTCATATCAGTAAAGCCATATTAATTTATTTTTAATAGTTTACTTTCCTCTGGTGGGGATCCAGACTAAATATCCAATTTTCTGTGTTCTATATTAGTGATTTTTTGAAGAATAGATTTTGATAGAATAGATTTGATAATATAGATAGAATAGAATTTAATAAAATGAAATTGTCAGAATACATAACTTAGTGACAAGACACCGTAGTGCTCACACTCTGGAGTCTGACAGCCTTGGTTCAAGTAAATACTCTCATACTTAGTACTGTAAGGACTTCAGTCATATTACTTAATGATTCTGTGCCTCAGTATTTTTAAATGTAGAACAACCATCATACTGAAACTTCTAATTTAGAGAGCTCTTGTGGACATTATATAAGTCACAGTGAATTTGTAACTTGTAACACACTTCATGCATTGGTACCCTTTAAATGGAAGCTATTATTACACAACCTTTTGCAATTTTCAAATCATCCACTTAAATTGTTTCAATATATATGTCAGCAGAAGGAAAACTTTTCTCTTTGCATTTGTTGACCTAAAACAAATAAAGTGCCAGGTATTATTCCAGCAAAAATGGGTTTATTCAGGAGCAGCAGAGAATTGCAGTTCTGGGGTCTGCAACCATGGCAAGCCACCTGCAAGTCCTCACATGGCAAGGGAAGGAGAAGGATGTTATAGAGAGGAAAAGGAAGTTGAGAGGACTGTAGAAGACAAAGAGTCCATGCTTTTCATTGGCTGAATCCTGGCCAGGAAAGAAGAGTCTTTGTTTTCCCGTTGGTCTTTGCTGTGGTCACAGGGTTTGAGAGTTCTCCCTTCTTGTCTCCTAACTCCATTTAATTGAGGTTTCTGTTTATTAATTTTCTACATTTTTCTTTTTTGATCAATATCTTTTTCTGATAGCATCAATGATTAAGAGTCAGGTTTTCTAGTTTCAGTGACTGTTTGCTCCTCAGTAGTAGGAAGGACCTTTCCTGGGTATAGTGGCTCGTGCTGGAGGAAAAGTGCACAGATTGGAAAGTTATTAGAGTCTCATTCAAGTAACAAGGAGGGATAGGTAGGAGAACTCTCAGGCACTTTTTATCTAAAGACCACATGTTATTAAGATCATAGACACTGGAGATCATCTGAAGTGTTGTGTTGTCATCAAATGTTTGACAAACTTCCAACAGGCCCAGTCTGGATGTCTTGGGAAAGCTGTCTCATTAGCTATATTCTGCTTCAGTTCCAGGAAATCTTTACTTTCAGGTCACAAGATGATGTGTAGCCAAGGTTCAGCACTTTCTTTAGGTGCATCACGTGACTCCAAGTCTATTCCTTGGAGGTTGGCAGCACAAGTGTTGGTTAGCAGTATATGATAGGTGTCTTTCCAGTGAGAGTTCTTCTGGAGGGGTCTTTTCCAATAGACTGAATCTCCAGGTTGCAAGGGGTGATGCTTAAGGTCTTCATCTCCCGAGGGCTCACCATGAAAAGACTGCTATACCGAAGCATGATCATCTTTATGGAAGAAATTAGGCCTTTGCTGTAATGGAGTATCTCTCCTTTTATCAATTGTGAGTCAAAAGAAGCAGGAGCCAAGTGCATTGGGCATCCTGTGATTATCTCAAAGTGTGAGTGTTAATGCATTCCAAAGTGAATCTGAGATTTAGAAGGACCAATGACAATGCTTTCAGCCAAAGTATTTGGAGAGCCCCTATAAATGTTGCCAACTGAGTTCAGATGTATGAAAGTTCCTGGACAGTAAAATGGGTTCCTTAATCACTAAGAAGTTTGAGAGAGGTATACTCAGGTAGGGATAACTTTTCTATAAGGACTTTAGCCACAGAAGAAACAGTAGCCTTTCTGCAAATGAAGGCTTCAGTCCAGTGTGAAACCATACAGATTATGACTAAAACATTTATATCCGTGAGATGGAGGTAGTGGTATGAAATGCATTTGCCAGACCTCGAATGGTCCATTCCGCAATTTTAAATGTCCAGGAGCAGTACTGACAGGCTTCCTTTGGTTGTACTTCAGACAAATGGGACAAGAGAGATAGGTGCATTTTGTGGCCTTTTTAATAAAGTCTCCCTACCAACACTGATCCAGAAAGGCTGTCATTTGGTCAGGAGACCAATGGTTTAATGAATATACAGTGGTGAAGGGTGGGAATTTTAGAATCTCCAATAGGACTGGGTTTTTATTTGGTTCAAACCAGAGCTTTCTCTTCTTACAAACCGAAAATTGTTGAGTTTTTAATTTTTTTTTTCTTTTCTGAGGCCAATTTGGGGTATCTCTAGCCAGTTTTTTCAAAATTATCATTGGGGAAAGTATCCCTTTGGACAATGACACAGATTTGGCTGCTGCTGGTCCCTTTAAAAGCAGCATTCCTGTGGAAATATCAGCAAGGTGATTTTTCTTAGCTTCCAAAGAGTCAAGTTTAGAATCCCCAGGAATGTTAATAACAGCTAAACTGGCAAGTTAAAATATTGCACTTAATAATTCCTGAATATTGGGGCAATTTTAAATTGCATTTCCACTGAAAGTAAGAAAGACATGTTGGTGCCTCCAAAATATTCCAAAATCATTAGCTACTCCAAAAGCATATCTACTATCAGGTTACTGGTAGTTTTGTCCTTAGTTAAAGTACATGTAAAAGCATAGAATTTAGCCTACTAGGGCAAAGTAGCCATAGGTAAAGATGCTGCTTCAACATCAAAAGGAGTTGTAAAGGCCTACACAGCACAATATTTGCCACTGTCACCTTTTAAATATGAACCATTAGTGAGCCATGAGAAGTCAATGTTAGCCAATGGAATTTCCTATAGATCATCAGGAGATAGTCTATCAGTGTTGAGCAGTCATGAGGGACTTTGTTGGTGATGAAGAGGAGAAAAGTAGTTGGGTTAAGGTTATTAAAATATAAAAGAATTACGTGAGAAGCAGTTAACAAATGGACTTCATAGTAGATGTGGGGGATGACTGAGAAATGTTGATGTGATAAGAATTCAGGGGACTTTCAACTGCATGAGGTACAGAAATAAATAAAGAGGATCCTATGAGGATTTTTTCAGTGACCTTAACCAAAAGGGCAGTGGCCATAATGGTTCTAAGGCAAGGGATGTATCCCCCATACCACAGGGTTCAGTAGCTGGCTGTCATATCCTATGGCTTGATGGTGGTCCCTGTGTTCTGGGGTAAGTACTTCAAAGTCATTCCTTTCCTCTTTATATACAAAAAGGAAATCTGATAATTGGGATGTCCAAGGTCAGGTGGGTTCATCAAGCTCTCCTTTAAATACTTGAACTTTATGTCATCCAGTTTTTCCCATAAAATTGAGTCAGGGTTGTTATTGTTGAGTACAACATGTGGAGGTTTTTCCATAGAGAAATTTGGAACCTAATTTCAGCAATAACCAACTAGCCAGAGAAAACCTCATGGTTTGTGGTTAATTGGCAGTTTGGGGAATCTTAGGACACCATAAAGTTTATCTAGATCTAGGTGTAGCCATGGTTCTATATAAGATGCCCTAAAGATCAAACCTGGGTTTGGGCAAACTGTAATCTTTCTTTGGAGACCTTGTGTTTCTCTAAGGTTAAAAACTTTAACAAGTGGATGCTGTCTTCCTGTGTAGAGGCTTCAGAAGGAGAGCAAAGAAGCAAATGATTCGCATGCATATTACAACAAAGTAGAACCTCTAGGGAACTATATATCATCCAGATCAGCCTTTAAGATTTGTGAGAAAGAAGGACTCTCAGTAAAGCCCTAAGGCATTACTGTCCAGGTGACTTATTTTTCCTACCAAGTGAAGACAAAAAAATATTGTCTCCCTTCATCAACTGAAATACTAAAGAATACTGTGTAATCTCAATAATCAATTATATTAAAGAATTTTGGAGGGAATGGATGTTAGTAACACACGATGGTTGATAACAACAGGGTGCCCAGGGATAACAATGCTGCTTATTTCTCAGAGATCCTGGACAAACTTCTACTTTTGACTCTTAGGTTTTCTCACCAGTAAAATGGGAGTGTTACAGGGTCTAGTATTAATACAAGGGATAATGAAGCTTTAGGCCTTGTAATCTTCTGTTATGGGCTTTGTGCCTTGAGGGGCTTTTTAGTTATAGGGTATTGATTAATTCTGGGAAGAGGTTTTGAGGAGTCTATTTGTATCTTAATGGGAGGTGCACTGTGAATTTTGGCAACATCAGCTGGAGATTTTGGCCATAAGGAAAGTGATAGCTGATTGAATATGGAAAAATGATCAGTGTTTCCAGAATCAGCTCTAGTACCATTAGGGATGGAACAAATAGAAGATGTCAAATGGTGATTTTTAATTCATCTGGTTGGTTACTTTTATGACTACTGTCAATTGCTAGAATCATTTTCCCATTTTGGGAAAAATAAGTTCCAATATGATACTTCTGTAAGAAGCTTCAGCCTAAGTAATGGGTAGGGGCAGAGGAACTAAAGAGAAAAGGTTGTGTATTTCTTAAAAGATCTAAACAAAAGGAAATATGTTCAGATCAGGAACTCTAGAGGTTCATTAGAGAGCCCCACAATTGAACTGTTTTAGTACTCTGATACAAGGGCTGTTTTATAGTAGTGGGGTTGAGTATCGAGAAGGTAGCTCTGTTGTCAATTAGAACTGGAAGACATTCAACCCAATCTAGAGAAATGTTTCTCCAAGATGATTAAGAGGGAGGATTGGGAAGAACCCCTGCAGTTCTTTGGGGCCTGTCATTGAGAATTGGGATGTTGGAAAGGCTGGTTAGAGGGCTGAAAGCCTCTAAACAGCTTAAATTTATAACAATCTATTTTCCAACATCCTGGCTCTTTGAAATAATAGCAGAAACTAGGAGGGTTTTGGTTTTGTTGAGGAACCTTCATTTGCTGGAGTTGAAGATGTATTCCATCTTCAGTATTCCATTAAGATGACTCACCTAGAAGGAGAGAAAGCTGGTTTGCAAGATTAACTAAATCTGGAGTGAACATATTTTCTCATTTCATCCCAGTCTTTTTTATTAGAAGAGAAAGTTCCTGGTTCAGCCGATGAATACAAATCAGATTAAAAGCTCCCTGAGTGGAATGAATAACAGAAAGAAGACCAGAATTTTCTTTAAAAACAATCTGAAGCCAATTATAATAGTTATGAAGAGGTTTATCAGTTTTTTGTGCACATACTTGAATTTTGTTTCAATCAATGGGCTTTGGAAAAGCCTTAGGAATTGCTCAGTGAAGTCACCTAGTGATTGACTGAATCTGATCATCTAATAAATTAGCGTCCTGGTCTCCCAGTTGTAATTCTAGAGACCTTTCAGGATTTTCCCAATTAGTGGTTTTCATCCAATGCTGGGCCTGTTCTTCACTGACAATCATACGAACTAGCTGATAGAAGTCAGGGAAACCAGGTTGATAATTTGAATGACTTAAATTCCTCAGCAAATCTGTGAGGATCTTTGGTTATTTTGGGAAAATCTTTGACTATGGCTTGAAGTTTAGCTTTAGTCCAGGGAATATAAGAAATTAAGGGTTTTGTCTCTGGATCCTCAGAAAGCTTAATTTTAAAGGGACAGGTTCTGAGAAGTTCAGAGAAAAAAGGGAGTGGGGAGGGTTTCAGAGTATAGGGGAAGTTTGGTGAGGGAATTAGTACAGGGAACTTGAGGTGTAGAGAAGGCATAGGGGTCAGAGAAGAGAAGGAGGAAGATTGGCACCTGAGGTGGAGTCTGTCCATCTGTCCATGAGGATCAAGGAAGAGAGACAGTATGGCACCAGATGTGGAGCCTGAGATAAAGAAGCTGAGGAAGAAGAGCCTGAGGCTTTGAGAGTCTTTTTTCTTCCTTTAATCCTTTGTTTGCCTCAGTTAATCTTTAAATCTTAATTTGCAGTGAGGCAATTTTAGACTCCTGGTAACACTGGGAAGCTGCAATTGAAATAAGCTTTCCACTCAGTTCTGGAAAATTTTGAGCTTTTGTCATCCAATTTGGCTTTAGGAAAATTAACTTTGGAGATTTCAAAAGTTCCCCATAATGGCCACTGATATTCTAAATTGCCTTTGGTCAGGTCAGTTCATTTAGTTAACAATGAGCATGAGGGAGGACCATGATTTTTAAACATAAAATTGGCAGGAGTCCTTTTGCAGGGGGCAGAGGTGCCCTCACAATATTTAGATAACTGGGATCCTATTTCTCAGAGGTTTTTCTCTAGAGTAAACAGAGCTCAAGAAGTTTACAGCACAAACAGCTCAATTCAAATAGGTTATAAGCTAATCACAGCCTGTTCTAAGGAGACAGCTTGGTTCTGACAGAGCCAGGCCAGTCCAGAGAACACCCCTTACAAAAGAACAGGTCAAAAGCTGAAAAACCAGCACCATTTCAGAAAAATAGCCTCTGTTCCAAAAGGAATGAGCCAAAGGTGTTTTCAGCCATCTTCAGTGGAAACAGTCTAATCTCAAAATCAGGCCAAAGCGCCAAACGAGTACTCATATACAAAACAAGGCCTCAACCAGAAAGATGAAATGTTAAAATAGATCCTGAATAAAACCTGGAAAGCTTCAGACACAAAAAGGACATGAGCTCAGATCCAGAAAGAAATACATGCCTTCAAACTTCAGGCTGACAAAAAAGCAATGAGTGACAATGGGCTCAATTGTGGGTACTGCACCTATTTGCTCACCAGCCCTGGAGCCATTGGGGGTCTTCCTCGGTCACCGTACAGACACCGGTATCTTGACCTGAAACAAATAGACTACCATATATTTCTCCAGCAAAGATGGGTTTATTTGGGATCAGCAGAGAACTGCAGTTCAGGGTCTGTAACTATGGTGAGCCTTGTGCAAGTCCCTGCACAGCAAGGAACAGGAGGACACTTTTATAGGGAGGAAAATGAATTTGGGAGGGCTGTAGTAAACAACAGCCAATGGCTTTTCCTTGACTGAGGGCTTGCCAGGAAGGAGTCTTTCTTCCTGTCGGACTCTGCCAAGTCTCAGGGAGTGAGAGCTCCGCTTCTAGTCTCCCAACTCCGTTTAATGGAGGTTTCAGTTTACTAATTTATTACACCTTTATATCGGGAAAGGATATATGTTGGAAACATAGCCAGGATAAGAAGTAATTTTTTTCCCCCCTCAGGGAATAAATTAGTTGCACCTTCAGAAGAGGAGCCTGAGTGTAAAGACATTTAATTTTGAGATATTAGTTCAAATGCTTGTTATAGCACAGTGTTACCTAACAACCAAATCAATTAAAATACAAGATTTTAAAATATAAGGTAAACAATGTTAAGTGTAACTAAAAGTAATGAAATCAGTGTGTTTAACTTGACTGGAACTGATATTCTTACTCCTTAGTGTGTTGAAATATATTGGTTGTAGAAAAAAAGGGTCATGCTTTTTCCTTGACAAACTGAATATTTTATAGATTGTGTTTTACCAGTAAGTGTGAACCATGTTTTTTTTCATATAAATTAAACTAGATATCACTTGCTTAACAAATGGATGATTTGGGGGCTCTCTCATACAATTTTTTTTAAGTAAATAGGGAAATTTAGTATAATGTATGCTTTTGGGAATTTGTCAAGAGAATATATGCAGAATCAAAAGTTCATTTGGGTAAAGCATAAGTACAGAAGGATATGTCAAAACCTTAATACAGGCAGAACTCAGTTTTCATGGTCCTGATACATGTGGATCTCCATTACCATAGTTTAGTGGTTTAGTTAAATATCACCAATCTCCCAACAAAAAGATTCAAATTTCTGTTACCACAGTATATTAACTGTGTAATTCCATGAAGAACAAGTTTTGCTGCAAGCTATTCAGTCCAAAAGTCATTATGTCAAAACAGATATACATCATAATGACAGACATATCACTTCTTTCAAAGTCTGCACAGCTGTTATTTAGTTTACACACAAACATAAAGAATTTTGTTGCTTCATTGTCACTCAGCAACAAACCCACATGATATTATACAAAAATGAGTGGAGAAAGGACACTGGCTCCCCCCAAAATGAAAGTGCACAAAAAGCAAAAAGTGACAGCTCTGGTAGTAAAATTTGAATCAAATATGAATGGAGTTACGGAAGTAACTGATCATTGGAATGTTGACACTGTTGTCATTCAAGGGACTCCATGGATACAGAGAAACTTGTTGAAGGCAAACTTATAGACATAAACGAGGAAAGTAGTTGTAATGAAAAGGATAAAGATGTCCCAGAGGAAGTGACACCAGAAAAAAACCTTCACATTAAAGACACTTTTGGAGATATTGTACAACATTGAAACACAAAAAATCAAGGTTGGCAGCTGATCTAAATTTAGCAAAAGTATGAAAATCAGCCAAGGTATAGGAAAGTTCCTCACTCTGTATCCACAGTGTATCAAACAGTGAAGGCAAACACCATTCAAACTATTCTTGATGAGTTGTTCTTTTTTGCAAAGTAATATCTATCTATCTATCTATCTATCTATCTATCTATCTATCTATCTATCTATCTGTCTATCGAGAAATCCTCCCTACCATGAACTATAAATCCATAGGCATATTTTTAAACATCATCAAATTTCAGTTTCCTAAACTATAACATGATATTATAGAGATAACAAATCTATGTATAGCACATCAGAGATTTAAAATGGGTATAAATAAAATATGATCTATGAAATATCTTACAGTCCTCAATGTGTCATGCAAAAATAAATTATTATAACTGACTCATCTCCTTAGTCTAGCCAAATAAGACATTGGCTACTGACTTTATTAATAATATCAAGTCTAGAATATACTACATAGACCCTTTTCAGAGAACTGTTTCAAACATGCGGTTTTGGAGATAAAAGACATCAGCATTTTTTATAGTTTCATCTTGCTTTGCATTTTCAATATTAATTTAGATCTTAATGGATCAGAGGACATGTAGACTCAACAAGAGATGATTCTAATATGGGTCAAATATATTAACCCTGTTCCTGGTATTATTGAGATGTACTGGAGTGGATATTGTCTATTCAGAAGGAGGGCAATAAAAGAGTTTCAACTGCAGCTTACCACACACTAAACTGATCTGACTAAACCTTAGTTCTGATTAACAAGTGATGGCAAAGGGCTATTCGTGACTATGTACATGCCACAAAAGCATTTCAAGACTCATGTCATTCTGAAACCAGTGCTTGTTTTATAATTTATAAAGCATTACATCTTATTACCTTCTGACAAGATGTGTGAAGGAACTAAATCCCCTGAATCCATTCTGTTGCTAGAATAAAATATTTATTTCCTAGTGGATATCCTGACCTGTCAATTGCTTCAAAATCTGGACCCATATTTGTTATCATATTTTCTAAGGTTATGCACATGCTAAGATCTTTTCTCTTTCTTGTGTCTTCCTTTATAGTAAGTGATATATGAGGTGTTTTCAAGACAAAATTTTGACAAGACATTATTCAATAGAACATTTCTACATACATTATTCATTGTATTTTTGAGAAGATATTGGTAAAAGAATAAGAGGAAAAGAAGAAAGGGCATTTTAGATGTATAATTCAAACATAAAGGCCATGAAATAATAAATTGACAACTTGGAATCATAGTTTTTATATTTGAGATTAAATACAAATTCTCAGGATAATAAAATTGTTAAGTACAAAGACACTAGACCTCAACTAACCATGCGAACTTGATCTAGAGATTGATTGAAGTCTCCATTCTCTGTTTTCTGATCTGTAAATGGGTGATGATTTCTACATAAGATTTTTGGCTAGACACAAACATTGAATACAACAATTAAATACAAAATTATTTACATAAGGGAATGATTAATTTGGAATGAGAAATAAATCACCATAAATTAGATTTGAAATATGTTCTAAAACCCATAAATACCATAAAATCTTGAGAAGTAGAATGCTATTTTTATTGACCACCTGACACTTCTATTATAATTTTCAACAGACTAACTTCTGGATCCTGACAATGCAAACTGCTTCTCCTCTACTACTTATATTTTTCCGATGTCTGTTACAACTGAACACTTTGCTGTGGCTTTTTGACTCCTGACCTGCACCTTCGTCTCACAGCACTGGGTAAGTGGACCTATTGGCAGGTAAGAATAGTTCTAGAAGACAAACTTTCACTGGGACAACTGGGAAAACCCTAACAGTTCATGAAATTTGTTTCAAAATTTCTAAATAAATTCACTAAATGCATACCTAAATCATCTTCTTTCTTGGCCGATCACAAAAAAAAAAAAAAAAAAAAAAAAGCCCAGTCACTCAAATACCACCTGAGATGAAGTATTTTTCCTGACTGACCTTTCACAAATGAAGGACTAATAAGTCAGTACTGGAGAGAATGTGCATGTGAAATAAGAAGAAAAGAGACACAAGAGTCTAATATTTTTTATCCCTTTATTGCCACAAAGGTCATAGTTGTGAGAGATTTCAGAATTAAAGACTAATACAGAGTTGTACACGTGACAGTGACAGTATACCACCATGGGGCAACAAGACTGCTGAAAGGTGATACTCCCCCAAAACAACACATTTTCTAGTTCATGGGTTAAGAATAGGAGAAACAAAGAAAAAAGGTGCTATTTGTGGAGAATAATAAAACTTAGTGATACTGACAGGCCAAGCTGTGGCATTTGATCTCAGATTTTAGAATGTAGAGAGGATATTTTGATATTAGTAATTTTGAAATCATATAATAGTATTCCACTTATGAAATCCTACCTAAATTGTGTGAGACACCTTAAACTGCCCATGCAAGGAGAGATAAAACTCTTCTCTACCTTGATTGTGGTAGTTATATGTCTGTATGAATTTATCAAAATTTATAGAATTTTTCACTAAAAAGTGTTAATTTAATTGTATGTAAATGATACCCTAATAAAAATATTTTTAGAACCCCTTTGGTAATAATAATAACAACAAGAATAGCAAAGTAGATGAAAACAGGGGCAAAAATATTTGCACTTTAAATCACAAAGGGCTAAGTTCCATAACTGAAAGTGCTTATAAAATCTGAAAAGAAAAAGTCTGATAATAATTAAACAAAAACTATCATCAGGCATTTCATGGAAAGTAGAAATACAAAAGGCCCTTTAACATATAAAATATCTTTAACCTTACTCATAAAAGAAATACAACTTCAAAATGTTCGTGTCTAATAAATTATTTTATTAAATCCAATGTGTGATACCTACTCTATTAGGAAAGCCATGTGGACATAGGCACTCTCATAAATTGCTGATGTATATGTAAAATTATAAAATACTATGAAGAACCTGTGGCACAGGACTCAAAATGTCAGCACACAAGACATGGTGGTCATATTCACCAGGCAGGACCCATTGAAATGCAAAATTCAAGAGCTCAAAAAAAGACCATATAAAGATTTTAATACAGAATAGGTAATTGGGACTTCCAGCATTTCAAATTTTTAAATTTTTAAAAAAATCAGTAGTGCACCCAATACCATATTCTTAGAAAAAAATACCCAGAATAAACAGACACCTCCCTTCCCCGGCCCCGCAAAATCTGGTAAATGCATAAAAACAAAATTTGCTGAGAGATTTCTCCCAATTAAGTTTATGTACACAGGTTAAGTCATGGATTCTAGACAAATAAAAAGATTGTTCAGCGATTAAAGTTAGAACACACTACTCATGCATCAAGAGCTCCTCTAGTTCAGACTCAAGACAATAAGTGAATATGTGAGAATGAATTTTATAATTTAATTGATTTGTAATATAATTGGCATGGGTCAAATGTTTTTTATTTTGGACTTTAATTCCTTCAAAAATTAACATTATTGGACTTGCACTTGCAATGGCATTTGATATTTGACATATGATTTTGCCTTAAAAATTTGATTAAAGGAGAGGGTTTGTATTGAGTAATGAACTAATGGGTGAATTTTCAGACTTGGGTGCAAAGAGGACTTTGATTTAGTTCAATGAATGCACTTATGAAGGGAGGAATAAAATTATTGTCATAGATAGTTGGCATCACCCCATTTCTATCTGACAGTAAACTAAATATACCCAAAGGAAAATAACTGAATAGTGTGAAGGGGCTGTCTTCTCCTTATGACTGATTTTTTTTTTTTTTTAAATGTAGGAGGTGAGATCAAATAGTTTGAGGTGACTGTTCTCTCTCTGCCCCTTTCTGCCCGGAGTATTTTGAATGACATCTGATTCCCTATTTAAGGGAATAAATTGAACACACTTTGCTCAGTTTCTTCATTTTTCCTATTGGGAGTAACTAACTGCTGGGAGGAGGGGTTCTCTTCTCTTATTTTGGACCACAAATCTTACTCGGCTAATCACCTGAATGTGGTGTGTGCATGTGTGTTCATATGTATGTTTGTGTGTGTGCTGGGTGTGTAGTGTGGATGTACACAATTCTGGCAATATTTTTGTATAGAGCAAATCCTTTTTGCTCACAGGAAAGTTAAATCCTCAAACAGAGCCTTTATCAGTAAACTGATAATTTGGTGTCCACCTGCTACAACTTAGTCTTATTTTTTTAATTTAATCAAAGCTCAGGTAATTTAGAATGGTCCTATTTACTGGGACTTTGCAAAGACCCTTGTAACAACCTTGATGATCCTGGGATGTAGAGCCAGGCAAAAGCTCAATCAGAGATTTAGCCACAGAATTCAGTAGGAAAAGTATATTCAGGTTTCTCCTCTATCTTAACCTACCATAAACGAATTAAAGGGCTTTAAAATATTATTTGGTAGCTTGTTCACTTTTCTTATGTCATTTATTGAATCAGCATATTTCATATCCTTATAGTTATATATGCTATATACCAGATCATGGAATATATATTTTTATATTTAATGTTAAGTTAAAAAAATTTATAACTCTGAGTTGTTGAATATCATGCCTCTTCTATATTTTTCATATTCACTGGAGTAGAGGGATAGGAGAATATGTCAGTGGAAATTCTACTCCATGGATATAAATTACTAGGACTCCTTTGGAATAAAGGCACTTATATATTCATCTATTCATTCAAAATAAGGTAAAATATTATTTGAAGGCTTCCCTGGTAGCCCAGTGGTTGAGAGTCCGCCTGCCGATTCAGGGGACACGGTTTCGTGCCCCGGTCCTGGAAGATCCCACATGCCGCGGAGTGGCTAGGCCTGTGAGCCATGGCTGCTAAGCCTGCATGTCCAGAGCCTGTGCTCCGCAACGGGAGAGGGCACAACAAGTGAGAGGCCTGGGTACCACAAAAAAAAAAAAAAAAAAAAAGAAATATATATATATATATATATATATATATATATATATATATATAGTTTGAATATCTAATATGGGCCCCCAAATATTCTAAGCCATGGGGATACAATAGTTAACCAAATCGACAAGTCTTCTCATATTATAGAGCTTTTTATTATACTGAGGAGACTCAGTCAATAAACAAAGTAAATAAATAAACACATTAATACACTTGGCATTTCCAATAGTCATTGTTATGAAAAAAACAAAACTAAGCAATGTGATAGAGAATATATCAATTTTATATTGCTATGCATCAAACCTCATTGAAACTTAGTGATTTAAGATTACTCTTATTTACTTGCTAATAATTTTCTGTATTGGTATTTTGGGCTGGGTTCTGTTTGGTCTCATCTGTGGTCACTTTTTCAACTATACTTATATGTGGCTTGGCAGAGGCTGGAAGTTCAAGATGGCTTCATTCACACATCTGGAAGTTAGTATGGAATGAGCCTTTCCCACAGGTTTGCCAAGACTGCTTTACGTGATGATCACAACACAAAAAGAGGACAAGCCCCAGAATACAGTGCTTATCTCTCCTTGTATCAGATGTGCTGATATGTCATTGGTCTATTCAAGTCATGCAGCAAAGCTCAGTAAATATGGGACTGAAAGAAATGAGCTCTGCCTCACTGCCTGGGAAGAGGAGACCTGCGTTGCTTAGCCAAAGGCTTCAGTCAAGATGAGGTAGCCTAATTTTTCTGAGTGCTTGGTATGTGCCAGGCACAGCATTATGCATTCTAAATAAAATTATTTCATGTAATCTGAAAGCTATAGCTCCAAAATATGATTATTGATGTAAATACACAGATTACTAGATGAGGAAATTGAAATAAGAATGATTAAATACCAAACTTAAAACAGCTTGTAGGTGGTAAAGCTTTATTTGAAACAAGATCATATTTTTAAATTAATGAATATAGTGCCTACTACCATTTGGGGTTTACTAATACATCTATTTTGTTATGAATCTTGCACCATGTTTTTAATAAAACTAAAATCTTTATTATTATATCAAATCAGTCTCACTTTTTCATGTACTCATCTGAGAAAAACCACTAGATTTTGTAGTTAAAATAAAGGAAGGTGTCCTACATTGGAATAATTATAATAATGGTGATTATTATATACATCTTCTTTAATGTACTAATAATCCTCACCAAATCTATAGTTATTGAAGTAATCATTTTAAAGTTGATAAATTTGAGGCATAGCAAAGTTAAAATAGAAAATTATGAGGTCAAATCTACACCCATGTCTCTCTGGCTACAAACTCTTTCCATGTAAATGATAATATGAAGTTTAAGTAAAGGGATAAAATAAATATATAATTTGAAATTTTATTACATAAGAATGTATTAAATATGATAAAACTAAAATCAGAAACTATGAACTTGAGCTACAGGGTAGAGGATGATAAAACACATTGGGGAGAGAAAGGGCTTGATATAAAATTTAGTGGACTAGGTGCATCTTCAGAAAAATGTATCTTCAAAAGTTAGGAGGGGGGCTTCCCTGGTGGCGTAGTGGTTGAGAGTCCGCCTTCCGATGCAGGGGACATGGGTTCGTGCCCCGGTCCGGCAAGATCCCACATGCCGCAGAATGTCTGGGCCCATGAGCCATGGCCGCTGAGCCTGCGCGTAAAAAAAAGTTAGGAGGGAAAGGTAATTTGATAATACTTTCTCATACAATGATTGATAGCTATTTTGTTGTCTTTACATAGAGACTAAATGGTTACAAGCACATGTTATGAAGATAATTTTTAGTTTTGGGGAAAAGTAGAAAAGTAAATATTCTAGAGGCAGGGAAATCAAGGAGGAACGTACCCCAGAAATTTAAGCCAGAAATTTAAGATCCTAAATTTCAGTGGTGCTGTGAAGATGGTAAAAGACAAACAAACTGGAGATATTTCAGAGATAGAATAGAAAGGATGAGACAATTTATTGAACAGAGTAAAGAAGAGTTATAATCCAGAATGTAAATTTTGAAAATAAAGATGTCTTCACTTAAAAGCACTAACTCATGAAATGTGTTTGAGTGTAAAGGGAATTATTTCCAAGCATCAGGAAAATAAGCCAAAATAACTACAAAAAGGACAGTTTACAGGAGCATTGAGTAAAAAGAAACAGTAACATGATTGCTAATGATAACCATTAGGTCCTGGCTGCTGAGGTAGTTGTTAAAATTATAGAAAAAATACATTTACCCATGCATTTATTTAATGAAATAATGCTGAGTATAGTATCATGTTATTAATTTTTCACATCATATGGGTTATGAATTAAATATGTCCCTTAATATCTATATCAGATAAAAATCTTGGAGGTGAACTGACATAAATATAGAATCATGTAGAATTAAATTGTTATTTAGAGAAGATTGTGTGTTTGTGATATAGAAACATCTTAACTGGGAGTAAATGTTGAAACTTGTATAGTGAAGGGTGTGGTCAGTTTGTTTTATGATGTTTTAAAAATACAGATTTCTGTCTAGCTTATATTTTTTTATTTTTTGCAATATTGGCTTTAGAAAAATAAAATTGAATCATTTATAATAGTCATTTATAATTTAGAAAATAGATCTTTAATACACAGCTGAAGATCTCGAGCAAGAGATAATTACATTTTATAAAATGGATCTTAGGAAAATGCATTTGCATTCTAAATTGACATTCTAATATTTCTATGAAAATTAATTAATCTATACCCTTATCAACAGAGGTTTTTATTTCAAAAGGTAAGACTTTAAAATATTTCTCTTTTTTCCAAATGCACACTTCTGCCAAAACAACAGAATGTTTCTTTATGGTTCTCAGCAGTTAGTTTATTTTTTAATTTTTTATGACAATGTAACTGCAAGCTTTCACTGAACTTATATCTTCTCAAACCATAAAAACACAGTTGTTTGTTACATGTCTATAAGCCAAAGTATGCATACAGAGGGCCTTTCTGGAAAGGAACAGCTAATTCTCATTTGTACTTTTTTTTTACTTGAAGTATAGTTGATTTAAAATGTTGTGTTAGTTTCAGGTGTACAGAAAAATGATTCAGTTTTCCCTTTAGGTTATTTCCCTTATAGGTTATTAAAAAATATTGAGTATAGTTCCCTGTGATATATAGTAGGTCCTTGTTGGTTATCTATTTTATATATAGTAGTGTGTATATGTTAATCTCAAACTCCTAAATTGTCCCTCCCTGCCCTTTCCCCTTTGGTAACCATAAGTTTGTTTTCTATGTCTGTGGGTCTATTTCTGTTTTGTAAATAAGTTCATTTATATCATTTTTTTTAGATTCCACATATAAACAATAAGCAATGTCATATGATATTTGTCTTTGCTTACTTCAGTTGGTATGATAAGATCTATGTTCATCCATGTTGCTGCAAATGACATTATTTCATTCTTTTTTATAGCTGAGTAATATTCCATTGTGTGTGTGTGTGTGTGTGTGTGTGTGTGTGTGTGTGTGTGTGTGTGTGTATATACATATATATATATATAACATCTTCTTTATCCATTCATCTGTCAGTGGACATTTAGGTTGCTTCCAGGTCTTGGCTGTTGTAAATAATGCTGCAGTGAACATTGGGTTGCATATATCTTTTCAAATTACAGTCTTCTCTAGATATATGCTCAGGAGTGGGATTGCTGGATCATATGATAATTGTATTTTTAGTTTTTTAAGGAACTTCCATACTGTTCTTCATAATGGCTGTACCAATTTACATTCCCACTATTTGTATTTTTCTCTATCATTTGTGTTTTATAACAAGTTCACTTGATTTAGCAAATTAGTCAAGTTTTTTTTTTTTTTTAATTCTCTATTTGTGCTTTAAAATCTCCAGAAAATAATTAAGGTATCATAAGAAACATTGATTTTTGGTCTTTTTAAATTTAATTTTTAAACAATATTTCTCAAGGGGAAGAAAATGTGCTACATCTATAAGGAAAATGGATTTAACCAGTTTACTAAGGTTCAATTCAGGGATGATTAAAATGAATTATATACATCTCACTTATTGGGTTTATAATGAAATGATGATAGATCATTAAATATAATGACCATTAAAAAGCAAGTTCAAAATATAATGTTGATTTTTAAACATGTAGCCCTATTTTTCCCCACTTAATTTGTGATAATACTATGTGAATCTTTGATGTCATAAATGGATTATTAGTTTTTATGGTAATATTAATAATATTTAAGGTTTTTTCCTCCAAATATTATATCTGCTGATTAAAATCTTAATAATAATGTTTAAAAGAATAAAGATTTAAAGGGGAAAAAGTTGGAACTTCTAAGAACGTTGCACTGGAATCTGATTATCAATTAGAAATGTAATAAAGGACTAATTCTGACTAATTCCTTCGCATTTATCTTCCTTGGTGTTGAATAAGTGTGAATGGGGATTTCTGAAATAACTTCTCATCGTTTCAATTCAAATAACAAAACTCACTAGGATAAAAACAGAAAAATCTGGAGTGAGAAGTATGAATTCATATTTTTATATGATCTTTAAAATATTTCTGGCTTGAGTTCAAAGAGAAATTTGTTTCCTCTAACGTGATTATTTTTCTAAGGAAGTAAATATATTTTTTCAAATATCCACAGAGTAAGTATTTATATATATTCTTCTCTAGTAGCAAGGATAGATACAAAATGATTTTTTTTTTTTTCATGTGCCTGATCAGAGAGTAAGATCAGAGTCTTTGGAGCCATCCAGGGCAGCCTCCATCATTATAAAGGTAAGAAAAATATGGTTCAGAAATGAAGAGTGATAATTGAAAGCCACAGAGCTAGTATGCTTTTGATCAGATGTCCCTGAAACTACATGCAAAGAATGAAAAAAACCCAAAATCTTATATAACATTATGTAACATAAGTCAGGTATAGAAAAGCTGAGTACTTTCCATTCATTTTTTCCTTTTATTATTTATTTATTTTATTATTATTGTTTTGCCTATCAAGGAAAGCTTGGTCTATTGTTTGACTTGGTTTATTATTACCATTATTATTTTGTATATGAAGTTTTGTATATGAAGTGTTCTTACATGATAGTATCTACAGAATTCTCCAAAGGAACAGAACCAATATATCTATTGATAGATATATCAATAGACAGACAGATACATGGAGATAGAGACAGAGATATATAGAGTCACAGAGATAGAGATGGCAAGATGGAGAAATAGAGAGATAAAGAGAGATTTATTTTAAAGAATTGACTCACAACACTGTGAAAGCTAGCAAGTCCAAAATTCATATGACAGGCTAGCAGTCCTTGAAATTAACAGAATTTCTATGTTATAAACTTAAGGCAGAATTCCTTCTTCTCTGGAAAACTTCAGTTTTTGCTCTTTAGGCCTTAAATTTACTGAGGCCCATCCACAGTATGGAGGATAATCCGCTTTGCTTAAAGTCATACAATTTTAATTGCTAATCCATCTACAAACTTGTTTCACAGAAACATCTAGACTAGTGTTTTACCAAAATACTAAGCAACATTGCCTAGCCAAATTGACACATAAAATTAACCATCAAAACCAGTAAAGGAAAAATGGCAAAATATTTATAACATCAAGCAAAACCAGATGCTCTGTTAAACTCAGTAAAATTATCTTCTGATTGTTTATTAAGGACTGTAACATTTGTGAATGTCCAGTTTGAAGTATTTTCCATCAATAGATGAAGCAGAACTGCCACAAGAGTGACTATTATTTTCCATGTAAAAGGTACCAGTAACGTTATTTTTCCATCAAGTCAAGTATCATTTAATAATGGATTAAATAAAGAAATAAAATAAAAACTCCAAACCAAGCGGTAAAAAACCACAAGAAATGACTACCAGGCTGACTGGGTGCATATTACACATTGAGAAACAGACCTTTGTTAAAGCTATAGTGAGGGGTTAAAACAAAAGAACTCAAATTGGACTGTATGTATAGGATTAAATGCTGGCTTTATCTTTTAGTGATTCTTTTAATTTGGGAAAATACAAAACTTTCTGATGTAACAGTATTTTCACCTGTAAAATGCGATTCCTAACTAAAATATTTGTGATTAGAATTCAATGAAATAATCCTTACAAATTCTTTAACCTTATTTCTTTTTTAAAAAAATTTATTTTGTTTATTAATTTTTCTACAGCAGGTTTTTATTAGTTATCTATTTTATACACATTAGTGTATATATGTCAATCCCGATCTCCCAATTCATCCCACCACCACCACCCCCCACCACTTTCACCCCTTGGTGTCCATACATTTGTTCTCTACATCTCTGTCTCTATTTCTGCCTTGCAAACTGGTTCATCTGTACCATTTTTCTAGATTCCACATATATGTGTTAGTATATAATATTTGTTTTCCTCTTTCGGACTTACTTCACTCTGTATGACAGTCTCTAGATCCATCCATGTCTCTAAAAATGATCCAATTTCATTCCCTTTTATGACTGAGCAATATTCCATTGTATATATGTGCCACATCTTCTTTATTCATTCATCTGTCAGTGGGCATTTAGGTTGCTTCCATGACCTGGCTATTGTAAATAGTGCTGCAATGAACATTGGGGTGCATGTGTCTTTTTGAATTATAGTTTTCTCTGGGTATATGCCCAGTAGTGGGATTGCTGGGTCATACGGTAATTCTATTTTTATTTTAATTTATTTTACTTTTTACATCTTTATTGGAGTATAATTGCTTTACAATGGTGTGTTAGTTTCTGCTTTATAACAAAGTGAATCAGTTATACATATACATATGTTCACATATCTCTTCCCTCTTGCATCTCCCTCCCTCCCAACCTCCTTACCCCACCCCTCTAGGTGGTCACAAAGCACCGAGCTGATTTCCCTGTGCTATGCAGCTGCTTCCCACTAGCTATCTATTTTACGTTTGGTAGTGTATATATGTCCATGCCACTCTCTCGCTTTGTCACAGCTTACCCTTCCCCTTCCCCATATCCTCAAGTCCATTCTCCAGTAGGTCTGTGTCTTTAATCCTGTCTTACCCCTAGGTTCTTCATGACATTTTTTTTTCTTAAATTCCATATATATATATGTTAGCATATGGTATTTGTCTTTCTCTTTCTGACTTACTTCACTCTGTATGACAGACTCTAGGTCCATCCACCTCATTACAAGTAGCTCAATTTCATTTCTTTCTATGGCTGAGTAATATTCCATTGTATATATGTGCCACATCTTCTTTATCCATTCATCTGTTGATGGACACTTAGGTTGCTTCCATGTCCTGGCTACTGTAAATAGAGCTGCAAGGAATATTTTGGTACATGACTCTTTTTGAATTATGGTTTTCTCAGGGTATACGCCCAGTAGTGGGATTGCTGGGTCATATGGTAATTATATTTGTAGTTTTTTAAGGAAGCTCCAAACTGTTCTCCATAATGGCTGTACCAATTCACATTCCCACCAGCAGTGCAAGAGTGTCCCCTTTTCTCCACACCCTCTCCAGCATTTATTGTTTCTAGATTTTTCGATGATGGCCATTCTGACTGGTGTGAGATGATATCTCATTGTAGTTTTGATTTGCATTTCTCTAATGATTAATGATGTTGAGCATTCTTTCATGTGTTTGTTGGCAGTCTGTACATCTTCCTTGGAGAAATGTCTATTTAGGTCTTCTGCCCATTTTTGGATTGGGTTGTTTGTTTTTTTGTTATTGAGCTGCATGAGCTGCTTGTAAATTTTGGAGATTAATCCTTTGTCAGTTGCTTCATTTGCAAATATTTTCTCCCATTCTGAGGGTTGTCCTTTGGTCTTGATTATGGTTTCCTTTGCTGTGCAAAAGCTTTTAAGTTTCATTAGGTCCCATTTGTTTATTTTTGTTTTTGTTTCCATTTCTCTAGGAGGTGGATCAAAAAGGATCTTGCTGTGGTTTATGTCATAGAGTGTTCTGCCTATGTTTTCCTCTAAGAGTTTTATAGTGTCTGGCCTTACATTTAGGTCTTTAATCCATTTTGAGCTTATTTTTGTGTATGGTGTTAGGGAGTGATCTAATCTCATACTTTTACATGTACCTGTCCAGTTTTCCCAGCACCACTTATTGAAGAGGCTGTCCTTTCTCCACTGTACATTCCTGCCTCCTTTATCAAAGATAAGGTGACCATATGTGCATGGGTTTACCTCTGGGCTTTCTATCCTGTTCCACTGATCTATATTTCTGTTTTTGTGCCAGTACCATACTGTATTGATTTCTGCAGCTTTGTAGTATAGTCTGAAGTCAGGGAGCCTGATTACTCCAGCTCCGTTTTTCATTCTCAAGATTGCTTTGGCTATTCGGGGTCTTTTGTTTCTTCATACAAATTGTGAAATTTTTTGTTCTAGTTCTGTGAAAAATGCCAGTGGTCGTTTGATAGGGATTGCATTGAATCTGTAGATTGCTTTGGGTAGTCGAGTCATTTTCACAATGTTGATTCTTCCAATCCAAGAACATGGTATATCTCTCCATCTATTTGTATCATCTTTAATTTCTTTCATCAGTGTCTTATAATTTTCTGCATACAGGTCTTTTGTCTCCTTAGGTAGGTTTATTCCTAGATATTTTATTCTTTTTGTTGCAGTGGTAAATGGGAGTGTTTTCTTGATTTCACTTTCAGATTTTTCATCACTAGTGTATAGGAATGCCAGAGATTTCTGTGCATTCATTTTGTATGCTGCTACTTTACCAAATTCATTGATTAGCTCTCGTAGTTTTCTGGTAGCATCTTTAGGATTCTCTATGTATAGTATCTTGTCATCTGCAAACACTGACAGGTTTACTTCTTCTTTTCCGATTTGGATTCCTTTTATTTCCTTTTCTTCTCTGATTGCTGTAGCTAAAACTTCCAAAACTATGTTGAATAAGAGTGGTGAGAGTGGGCAACCTTATATTGTTCCTGATCTTAGAGGAAATCCTTTCAGTTTTTCACCATTGAGGATGATGTAGGCTGTGAGTTTGTCATATATGGCCTTTATTACGTTGAGGAAAGTTCCCTCTATGCCTACTTTCTGCAGGGTTTTTATCATAAATGGGTGTTGAATTTTGTTGAAAGATTTCTCTGCATCTATTGAGATGACCATATGGTTTTTCTCCTTCAATTTGTTAATATAGCGTATCACGTTGATTGATTTGCATATATTGACGAATCCTTGCATTCCTGGAATAAACCCCATTTGATCATGGTGTATGATCCTTTTAATGTGCTGTTGGATTCTGTTTGCTATTATTTTGTTGAGGATTTTTGCATCTATGTTCATCAGTGATATTGGCCTGTAGTTTTCTTTCTTTGTGACATCCTTCTCTGGTTTTGATATCAGGGTGATGGTGGCCTCGTAGAATGAGTTTGGGAGTTTTCCTCCCTCTGCTATACTTTGGAACAGTTTGAGGATAGGTGTTAGCTCGTATCTAAATGTCTGATAGAATTCACCTGTGAAGCCACCTTGTCCTGGGCTTTTGTTTGTTGGAAGATTTTTAATCACAGTTTCAATTTCAGTGCTTGTGATTGGTTTGTTTATATTTTCTATTTCTTCCCGATTCAGTCTTGGCATGCTGTGCATTTCTAAGAATTTGTCCATTTCTTCCAGGTTGTCCATTTTATTGGCATAGAGTTGCTTGTGGTAATCTCTCATGATCTTTTGTATTTCTGCAGTGTCAGTTGTTACTACTCCTTTTAAATTTCTAATTCTATTGATTTGAGTCTTCTCCCTTTTTTTCTTGATGATTCTGGCTAATGGTTTATCAATTTTGTTTATCTTCTCAAAGTACCAGCTTTTAGTTTTATTGGCCTTTGCTATCCTTTCCTTCATTTCTTTTTCATTTATTTCTGATCTGATCTTTATGATTTCTTTCCTTCTGCTAACTTTGGTGTTTTTTGTTCTTCTTTCTCTAACTGCTTTAGGTGCAAGGTTAGGTTGTTTATTCGAGATGTTTCCTGTTTCTTAAGGTAAGATTGTATTGCTATAAACTTCCCTCTTAGAACTGCTTTTGCTGCATCCCATAGGTTTTCGGTCATCGTGTCTCCATTGTCATTTGTTTCTAGGTATTTTTTGATTTCCTCTTTGATTTCTTTAGTGATCACTTCGTTATTAAGTAGTGTATTGATAAGCCTCCATGTGTTTGTATTTTTTACAGATCTTTTCATGTAAATGATATCTAGTCTCATAGTGTTGTGGTTGGAAAAGATACTTGATATGATTTCAGTTTTATTAAATTTACTAAGGCTTGATTTGTGAACCAAGATATGATCTATCCTGGAGAACGTTCCATGAGCACTTGAGAAAAATGTGTATTCTGTTGTTTTTGGATTGAATGTCCTATAAATATCAGTTAATTCCATCTTGTTTAATGTATCATTTAAAACTTGTGTTTCCTTATTTATTTTCAATTTGGATGATCTGTCCATTGGTGAAAGTGGGGTGTTAATGTCCCCTACTATGAATGTGTTACTGTCGATTTCCCCTTTTATGGCTGTTAGTATTTGCCTTATGTATTGATCTGCTCTTACGTTGGGTGCATAAATATTTACAATTGTTATATCTTCTTCTTGGATCGATCCCTTGATCATTATGCAGTGTCCTTCTTTGTCTCTTCTAATAGTCTTTATTTTAAAGTCTATTTTTTCTGATATGAGAATTGCTAGTCCAGCTTACTTTTGGTATCCATTTGCATAGAATAACTTATTCCATCCCCTTACTTTCAGTCTGTATGTGTTTCTAGATCTGAAGTGGGTCTCTTGTAGACAGTATATATGTGGGTCTTGTTTTTTTTTTTTTTTTTTTTTTTTTTTTATGCGTTACGCGGGCCTCTCACTGTTGTGGCCTCTCCCGTTGCGGAGGACAGGCTCCGGACGCGCAGGCTCAGCGGCCATGGCTCACGGGCCCAGCCGCTCCGCGGCACGCGGGATCCTCCCAGACCGGGGCACGAACCCGTGTCCCCTGCATCGGCAGGCGGACTCTCAACCACTGCGCCACCAGGGAAGCCCAGTGGGTCTTGTTTTTGTATCCATTCTGCCAGTCTGTGTCTTTTGGTGGGAGCATTTAATCCATTTACATTTAAGGTAATTGTCGATATGTATGTTCCTATTCCCATTTTCTTAATTGTTTTGGGTTTGTTATTTTAGGTCTTTTCCTTCTCTATTTTCTTGCCTAGAGAAGTTCCTTTAGCATTTGTTGTAAAGTTGGTTTGGTGGTGCTGAACTCTCTCAGCGTTTGCTTGTCTGTAAAGTTTATAATTTCTCCATCAAATCTGAATGAGGTCCTTGCTGGGTAGAGTAATCTTGGTTGTAGGTTTTTCTCCTTCAATGCTTTAAATATGTCCTGCCAGTCCCTTCTGGCTTGCAGAGTTTCTGCTGAAAAATCAGCCGTTAACCTTATGGGGATTCCCTTGTGTGTTATTTGTTGTTTTTCCCTTGCTGCTTTTAATACGTTTTCTTTGTGTTTAATTTTTGACAGTTTGATTAATATGTGTCTTGGCATGTTTCTCCTTGGATTTATCCTGTATGGGACTCTCCGTGCTTCCTGGACTTGATTAACTATTTCCTCTCTCATATTAGGGATGTTTTAAACTATAATCTCTTCAAATATTTTCTCAGTTGCTTTCTTTTTCTTTTCTTCTTCTGGAACCCCTATAATTCGAATGTTGGTGTGTTTAATGTTGTCCCAGAGGTCTCTGAGACTGTCCTCAGTTCTTTTCATTCTTTTTTCTTTATGCTGCTCTGCAGTAGTTATTTCCACTGTTTTATCTTCCAGGTCACTTATCAGTCCTTCTGCCTCAGTTATTCTGCTATTGATCCCATCTAGAGTATTTTTAATTTCATTTATTGTGTTGTTCATCATTGCTTGTTTTATCTTTAGTTCTTCTAGGTCCTTGTTAAATGTTTCTTGCATTTTCTCTATTCTATTTCCAAGATTTTGGATCATTTTTACTATCATTATTCTGAATTCTTTTTCAGGTAGACTGCCTATTTCCTCTTCATTTGTTAGGTCTGGTTGGTTTTTATCTTGCTCCTTCACCTGCTGTGTGTTTTTCTGTCTTCTCATTTTTCTTATCTTACTGTGTTTGGGGTCTCCTTCTTGCAGGCTGCAGGTTCATACTTCCCATTATTTTTGGTGTCTGTCCCCAGTGGCTAAAGTTGGTTCAGTGGGTTGTGTAGGCTTCTTGGTGGAGGGAACTAGTGCCTGTGTTCTGGTGGATGAGGCTGGATCTTGTCTTTCTGGTGGGCAGGTCCACATCTGGTGGTGTGTTTTGGGGTGTCTGTGGACTTATTATGATTTTAGACAGCCTCTCTGCTAATGGGTGGGGTTGTGTTCCTGTCTTGCTAGTTGTTTGGCATAGGGTGTCCAGCACTGTAGCTTGCTGGTCATTGAGTGAAGCTGGGTGCTGGTGTTGAGATGGAGATCTCTGGGAGATTTTTGCCATTTGATATTATGTGGAGCTGGGAGGTCTATTGTGGACCAGTGTCCTGAAGTTGGATCTCTCACCTCAGAGGCACAGCACTGACTCCTGGCTGCAGTACCAAGAGCCTTTCATCCACACAGCTCAGAGTAAAAGGGAGAAAAAGTAGAAAGAAAGAAAGAAAGAAAGAATGAAAGAAAGAAAGAAAGAAAGAAAGAAAGGAAGGAAGGGTGAAAGGAAAGAAAGAAAGAGAAAGAAGATAAAATAAAGTTATTAAAATAAAAAATAATTATTAAGAAAAAAAATTTCTAAAAAGAGAAAAAAAATGGACGGATAGAACCCTAGTACAAATAATGAAAGCAAAGGTATATGGACAAAATCTCACACAGAAGCATACACATACATACTCACAAAAAGAGAAAAATGGGAAAAAATAATAAATCTTGCTCTCAAAATCCACCTCCTCAATTTGGGATGATTCATCATCTATTCATGTATTCCACCGATGCAGGGTACATGAAGTTGATTGTGGAACTTTAATCTGCTGCTTCTGAGGCTGCTGGGAGAGATTTCCTTTTCTCTTCTTTGTTCGCACAGCTCCTGGGGCTCAGCTTTGGATTTGGTCCTGCCTCTGCTTGTAGGTCACCAGAGGGCGTCTGTTCCTCGCTCAGACAGGACGGGGTTAAAGGAGTAGCTGCTTTGGGGACTCTGGCTCACTCAGGCCAGGGGGAGGGAGGGGCACAGATTGCGGGGCGAGCCTGTGGTGGCAGAAGCCGGCGGACGTTGCACCAGCCTGAGGAATGCTGTGCGTTCTCCCGGGGAAGTTGTCCCTGGATTACAGGACCCTAGCAGTGGCGGGCTGCACAGGCTCCCCGGAAGGGAGGTGTGGATATTGACCTGTGCTCACACACAGGCTTCTTGGTGGCGGCAGCGGCAGCCTTAGCATCTCATGCCCGTCTCTGGGGTCTGCGCTGTTAGCCCCGGCTCGCGCCCGTCTCTGGAGCTCCTTTAAGCAGGTCTCTTAATCCCCTCTCCTCGCGCACCAGGAAACAAAGAGGGAAGAAAAAGTCTCTTTCCTCTTCGGCAGGTCCAGACTTTTCCCCGGGCTCCCTCCCAGCTAGTCGTGGTGCACTAACCCCCTGCAGGCTGTGTTCACGCTGCCAACCCCAGTCCTCTCTCTCTCTGTGCTCCAACCGAAGCCCGAGCCTCAGCTCCCAGCCCCGCCCGCCCCGGCGGGTGAGCAGACAAGCCTCTCAGGCTGGTGAGTGCTGGTCGGCACCTATCCTCTGTGCGGAAATCTCTCCACTTTGCCCTCCACACCCCTGTTGCTGTGCTCTCCTCCGCGGCTCCGAAGCTTCCCCCCTCCGCCACCCGCAGTCTCCGCCCGTGTAGGGGCTTCCTCGTGTGTGGAAACTTTTCCTCCTTCACAGCTCCCTCCCACTGGTGCAGGTCCTGTCCCTATTCTTTTGTCTCTGTTTATTCTTTTTTTATTTTGCCCTACCTAGGTACATGGGGAGTTTCTTGCCTTTTTGGAGGTCTGAGGTCTTCTGCCATCGTTTAGTAGGTGTTCTGTAGGAGTTGTTCCACGTGTAGATGTATTTCTGGTGTATCTTGGGGAGGATGGTGATCTCCGCATCTTACTTTTCCGCCATCTTCCCAATTCCCCTCCTATTTTCAGTTTTTTAAGGAACGTCCATACTGTTCTCCATAGTGGCTGTAACAATTTACATTCCCACCAACAGTGTAAGAGGGTTCCCTTTTTTCTACACCCTCTCTAGCATTTGTTGTTTGTAGATTTTCTGCTGATGCCCATTCTAACTGGTATGAGGGAATACCTCATTGTAGTTTTGATTTGCATTTCTCTCATAATTAGTGATGTTGAGTAGCTTTTCATGTGCTTCTTGGTCATCTGTATGTCTTCTTTGGAGAAATGTCTATTTAGGTCTTCTGCCCATTTTTGTATTGGGTTGTTTGTTTTTTTAATATTGAGCTACATGAGCTGTTTATATGTTTTGGAGATTAATCCTCTGTCCATTGATTCATTTGCAAATATTTTCTCCCATTCTGAGGGTTGTCTTTCCATCTTGTTTGTAGTTTACTTTGCTGTGAAAAAGCTTTTAAGTTTCATTAGGTCCCATTTGTTTATTTTTGGTTTTATTTCCATTACTTTAGGATGTGGATCAAAAAAGATCTTGCTGTGATTTATGTCAAAGAGTGTTCTTCCTATGTTTTCTTCTAAGAGTTTTAGAGTGTCCAGTCTTACATTTAGGTCTTTAATCCATTTTGAGTTTATTTTTGTGTATGGTGTTAGGGAGTTTTCTAATTTCATTCTTTTACATGTGGCTGTCCAGTTTTCCTAGCACAACTTATTGAAGAGACTGTCTTTTCTCCATTGTATAGTCTTGCCTCCTTTGTCATAAGTTAGTTGACCATAGGTGCATGGGTTTAACCTTATTTCTGATACTTAATAAATATCCAATAAGTGCTAGCTGTAATTAAAACTAGTGCAAGGTTTGTTTGTTTGTTTGTTTGTTTTTGCCTTCAGCCTACTGCATTTAATAGTGCTAGCTTAGGCCTCATTTTATAGATGAGAAAAATGAGACTTATAGTGGATTGGTAACGTGGAAAATATCACACAATCAAAGAGATTTTGGTATTCAGATCAGTAAATAGGAAATGAAACATTTTACAGTCAGATTGTAGACTTTCTAACAATATCTGTGACCTGGAAAAATATTGCTGCATAATAGAAAATAATCTGAGATGGAATCAATTTTTGGTGACACAAAGCCATGATACAAAAAGACAGTAGTCTTAGAATAATATATTGAAGAGGCTTTCATGTGTGCAATATGAAAGCGAAACAGCTATTAAAATAAATTATAGGATTTTTTCTCTACTTCAGCACAGCATATGTTCTTTAAAAACTTGACAAAAATAATAAAAGCATTCTAAGAAAATGACATAATCAATACTCTCATCAATCAGAGATTGCCACTATTATAATGTTCTTACACATACAAACATTTTGTTTCCTTTTTCTATTAAACAATATCAACATTTCTAACAAATGATTTCTCTGTTTATCTGACCACCTTTTAAGAAGCATAGTAATTATAAATATTATAAAAATCACAGAAATAACAATCATATAACAAAAAGTTACTTTTATTTTTATCAACTTGGTAAGTTAAAATACCAGCTCATTGTTATTTAATTTTGTGCTTCTTAGATTATTAGAGAGACTGAATATTTTCCTTTTTTGTATCCCTTATCTTGTGGATAGCCTGTCCAGATGTTTTAGTCCCAATCAAACAATTACCAGTCACACTTTCAATTTTCAAGGAAACAAATACAACCATATACTTGAGTAAACTTAACTTATATGGTCAGCATTCTTCTGTCATAAAGGTAACTAATTTTCACTGTAGAAAATTTAAAGGACATAAAACAGAGTAAAACAGAAAGCAGTAAAACACAATTACTATCTATCATTGTAAAAGTAAACAGAATGATCATGGGGAACATGCTGTTGTATGTCTTTTTGGTGTTTTTGACATGCATACAAAATTGCATATTCCTGTTTCTTAGAGCAAAAATAAATAAATGAATTGATGGTGATAGATAATAGGTAACAGGTAGTAGATAATAGATAATCTCTCACACATACCCCACACACAAATGCTTCAAAGCAAACTCAGAATATCTTAAACTCGTAAAGTCCTCATGAGTGAGTATACCACATTTTGTTTATCCATTCACCTGTTAATGGAGAGCTGGCCCTACCCTTTGAAATCTATAATTCTATATTTTGAAATTTATCTTAAGAAAACCATAAGATATAGATACAAAGTTTTTTATATAAAAATATTGGTGACTTTTATTAACACATATTTATTGTCTACTATATGCCAAAACCTTCATTAGACACTGGAATTAACACAGTGAATAGTACTGACAGATCTCTAACTCCACTGAGCTTATACTCTAGTGGGAATAGCAGTCAATAAGAACATAAATTTATATATATATATATATATATATATATATGTTTGTATATATATATATATTGTCATGTCGAATAGCGTTTTGAACATGAGTATTTGCATATAATATACACAAATATATCAATATACTCTATAAGAAAGGTGAATCTATAAGGTAAAAGAAGCTCAAAATTATTATGCTGAGTGAAGGAAGTCAGAGAGCCAAGGAAAATATATTGTATGGTATAATTTTCTTTTAATGATAGAGAATACAATTTAATCTGTAGAGATAAGAAACAGATCAGAAGTTGCCTTTGGCTGGAGAAGAAAGAACAGGTGGATTGCAATAGGTACACGAAAACTTAGTTTCCCTATTACACAATACACTAAATGAAACTATGTGCATATTGCTTTCTTTTAATTTTTCCTTTCTTTTGGTTATTGGTTAAGATGAAAACATTTCTTGTCATTTGTACATAATCTATAAATTATTTTTGTCCATATTCTTGTTCTTTTCTTCAACTGAACTGTTGATATTTTTTCTTATTAACTTGCAAAGACATCCTCAGATTAAAAAAATAAATTCCTGTAATACATATTGCAAATATTTTACTAAATTATCTTTTATTTTTTATATTATTTAAAATCTTATTGATATAAAGAAGTTTTACATTTATAGATAATCCATTTACTTCAATTCAATTTTTTCATTCATTCAACAAATATTTATGAAGTACCTGTGTTGGAAATTGAATGAATCTATTATTATCTTTATCAAAGAATCTCCGTTTTGTTAAAAGATAAATGGAAGTATATTTAAAAAATTTAAGAGTTTATCTGAGCAAAAATCAATTCCCATAGGGTAGCACCAAACCAGAAGTGGACAGAAGCAAGCTCCACTGACAGGAGCTAGGGGCAAGACTTATAGAAAAGATGCAAATGCAAAGTAAGAATTACTGATTGGCTATAGCTTACACAGTTGTCTTATTTGAGAAAGTCTAGTCAGCTGTTTGTGCTTCATTATCCTTAGGTTTTTATTTACCTTGAAGCATTTATAGGCTTAGGTTTGGGTTTACTTACAAAGGCTGTTAAGTTATTAAAACCACCTCAGTCTAATGGCCTCCTTGTTTAATTAATTTAGCAGTTCCAAAGGATATTATCTAGCCTTTTAAAGAAAAGAATATGGATTCTGATTATAGACTGTTCTGTTTTTATTCATTTTTGAAAAATCCAAAAAAGGTTCTTTGATAATCTATTCAGGAAGGCAGGGGGAAATATAAATGAAGGGTATTGTTCATTTCAAGCATCGGAATTAATCACAGTGGTTGTCAAACCATTAAAATTTTTTAAATAGGTATTTTTGTTATTGTACCTTTTGTTAAAATAATAGTTTTCACCCTATTTTTGTTCTTCCTAGGAGTTTTATTGTTCTTTCAATTCTCACTTAGACTTTTATAAAAAGTGAAAGGTATATAATTGGATCCTACTGAAAGTCACTGGCTCCAGAGACAGAGTTCCATTTTGAATTATTTTAGAAATGTCAGAGTATACACTGACTTGTAGGTAGTTGTATTGCTTTTGTAATGTTCACTTGCCTAAGAATTAGGAAATTTGTAAGTAAATGAACAATCATCTCTCTGTAAATTATTCCTGTGTTCTACCAGCTGAGTGACCAAGCAGAATCAATTTGTATCAGAGAGATTGTTCTTGGTTTCCCAGCAAAAATAGATGGCAATGTTTGAACAAATTCACCAGATTATAAAGAGAACTTGTTATAATTTCAACTTTGACTTGTCAATCAGCAACAACTATATACTCTACTGACTCAAATTTCAAATTTCATCATCTGTTTTTATGATGTTACAATAGAACAAATGTGTTTAGGATGTATTCGTGAAAAGCCAGAAAGAATATCAAACTTGGGCTCAGCATCAAACTTGACACTATTGAAATTGAGTGCTAGATTAAAAAATACCATAAACACAATAATCAATAATGGCAAAGTCTAAAATAATTCATGTGAGTTAGTTGTGCTTCCTAGATGAACTTGCATCATTTTTCTTTTTGGCAGGTTAAAAGATGTGCTCACTTTTCCATGTTCATAAATTACTATAACATTTGTTACTACATTATGGCAGAGATAGATAACCTTTAATTTGAATACAAAAGATGCTATCAAACATGAATCTACATTTTCTTGTGCAACATGTTAATTTCACAATTTAGTGCCTATGTAATGTTTTTATCTCTTTTAATTTTTCCTTTTTGGAGCCCTAATAAGCATCTACCAATACACTCACACACATGAAAAATGTTGTATCCGTCTATTAAAAAAAATACAGTGAATTAGCTTAGGGGCAGAATGACTTATACATTCATCATCAAAATATTTTCCTTTGTATAATTTGGTAAAGGATTCAAAGTTTTAGGCTGAATAAATCAGACAAGGCAAAACTGTTACTCTTTAGAAAATATTAGTGTAAATAGCTTACATGAAAAAATACTGATGAATAAAGAAATTCTATTTCTGTTGTGACAGATATCTTTTAAAAAGTTATATATTCATTTATTCATTCAGAATATGTTTTTTAAACATCTGTTTTCTAGTTGTCTTGTTCTCTGTTAATGACATATGTCTGTACTTTGCAGTGTAGTAGCCACTAGCTACATGTATTGATGAGCACTTGAAATGTGAGTAGTACAATTGAACTGTATTTAATTTTAAGCAATTTAATTTAAATTTAAAACTGATATTCTATTCAGTTATTGAAAAACTTTTAATTTTGAATTAAAATTAAAACTTGAAACTTGATTAAAAATTAAAACTTGAACTTGAATATGTGAATCTAATTTTTCACCTATATTTTATGAAATCTAAATACAGATGACTTATTTCTCTATGAAAATTTAGCATCTTAATTGAGATGTGCTGTAAGTATAAAATACACACTGGATTTCAGAGAGTAAATGCAAAAATAGTATAAAATACCACAATAATATTTTATTGACTAAATATTAAAATAAAAATTAGGATTTTTTTATTTAAATAAAATATATTCTTAAAACTAATTTCACCAGTTTTCTTTTTACATTTTTAATGTGGACACGAGAAATTGTAAAAGGAGGAGGATTAACAGAGTTAATGATGGTAACAACATAACAATTCCTGTCACATAGTTAATTCATTAATATTCATGAATTTCACCAGGATCCATCTAATATCATAGGCAAAAGAGGAATTTTCTCTTATAACTTGAAGGTTACCAGTAAAACATCTGCTTAAAAGTATCACCTTATTCTGGCTTAGCCTGGGACATAGATTTATTTTTCAGTAATTCCTTTAGATGAGAACATGGAACTCCTATCAAAATACATAACCAGCACTAATGTATCAAGTGTTTTCAAACTTCACTAAGAGAGTGGTACTAGATGCATTTCCTGCATTGCCTTACTTAGTTCTTACAACTCAATGCAGTAGGTGTTATGAATAACTCCAATACAAAGAGAAAGCAATTAACATGCTCAACCAACACAGGTGCAGTCATTCAACAAATGTTTTCTGAGTATCTTCCGACTGCTTGTGTTGCTCAAGACACATGCATATCACCAATGAACGAAAGCAATGAAGACCCTCGTCTTTCTGGAGTTTATTTTCTAGATAGTAAATAAGGACTTAAAGCTATATGTGCTTCATTAAAATTCTCTTTCTTCATTAATGTATACTACTAACATTAGTTTGATGACTTTGGGCTAATTACTTAATCCCTCTGATCTTTAGTGATTTTGTGTCTCAAAAAGGGTTAGTGACAAAAATAAGAATAAAACAAATACCACTGTGCAGATTTGAGGTTAATAAAATATCACATGTGAAACCTGCTTTATTAACTATATCTCCCATTTGTGTTTTTAAGATATTTGTACTATTTTAAAACTATTCACCATATGTCATAGCATATTTCATAATACATTGACACTCAACTTGTCTGAACTTTACATTTTAGTACTAAATATATTTTTGATATTATAAAATTAGTACAATAAGTATAGTTAGTGTATTATTTTTTGTTTTGTAGCTTTGACATGAAATAATGCTGTTTCTAGTTTTCTCCCAGTTATACCTGCTCCAGACATAAAGCTCCTGAGGGCTTTTGATTAAAACCAAATAATGTTATAACACCACTAAATATATAGTGTTACATAATGTTTTAATGTTATAATGATTTTTATAATGTTATTACACCACTAAATATATAATGTTATATAATGTTATATATAATGTTATAATGTTTTTATACCATTAAATATAATATCGAAGAGTATTAACCGTGACCAAATAGAGCTCATTCTGTCAAGGAGGCAAGCATAAAATATTGCCACATGTACAGTAAATTCTATTTTGGAGTTACTGTGTGTAATTGGTAATGAAACATTCAAAGAAGGAATGCCTGATTTGATTTGAAAAGGTTAGAAAAAACTTCACAGAGAAAGTGACAGCTGAGGCTTTGCAATAGAAGTATGGGTTTGACTAGAATACAAGACACTAGAGGTTAGGAATTCCAAGATCTAATAGCCATTGTTAAGTTCAGGAGTTATAAAAATGTATGGTGTGTTTTTGGAATTACAAGCTATTCCACTCAACTTGATTGTCACCTCTTCTGTGTAGCTTTCCCTGCTCAGTTCAGCTAGAATAAATCTTCTCTTCTGAATATCCTCTTGTCACCTTTCACGTGGTGCAGTTTAATTTCTGCCTTATGATTATCCAAGGAATGTGTTTATTGAAGACATAGACTAAGGTAACCTAGTTAAAAAAATATAAATTAATAAAACTGTTACTTAGAATTACAAAACAGAAAGAAAGAGAAAAAATAATCTTTTTTAGATTAGTGATATCACTGAATAAAATGAAGCTCTTCTCTGATCATCTTATTAAAAATTCACTAGTGTAAATTAAGAATATAGTATAATGTAATATTCTCAACTTTTAAAAGGTACACATATACATTAAAATTTTTATTGTTGTAACAAGTCACACAAATGTATATGTTAGTAATTCTTTCTGATTCCTATCATATGTGGGAGTTTCCATTTCTGCACAGATTTTCTCTTATCAAATATCACATCTACCTTTTCCTTATAAGATTCTTTTGCTGTGGGAGAGAGAATAATCTGTGAATCAATGCGTTAATATTGAAAAGGTCAAATTTTTTTCCATGAAAACGTACAGTCATTGTGTTCTTTGTTCCTCAGATTCTTCTTCCAAGCAACAATTAATTCAATTAAACCAACTCTAAAGCTGTGAATTGTCATAGATCATAACCTTTCAAAATCTCTTTGTATTCTCCCTCAAATTTGCCTTAGTTAGCATACTTTAATGATATCACACAAAGGAATACTGTTAAGTATTCTTGGTGTTAAAAAATGCTACACTCCTGCCAACTGCATTATAAAGAGATTGAGAGTAGTGGTATTTCAAGACAGACAGACATCAGCACAATGAATCACATACAAAAGATCAAGAATGATAGGGACAAATGCATAAAGTGACATATTAACCTTAAACATTTATCATGTTGGCATCACAGTTCACCTTCATTTCTTCAGTTAAATTCATAATGAAAGGAATATTGAGTGGGGAAATATAAATGCTGTTTAAAGATGAGAGAGAAATACTTTAAATTTTTCACATTCATAATGGTAAATTTCCATTAGTGGATTGCTTTGCACTGATATATGTCATTTCTTTTATGCTCTCTAGTAAGGAAAGATCATCTTTATTTAGGATTCATTTTGTTTCATTAAATGTACTGCTAGAATATCCTAAAATAACTAGAGTTCCAGAGAAAGATGAAATATTGTAAATATGGTGTTATTTCTCTGAAGCCTATAGTACTTTATTTCAAATATACTATTTACAACAAATATTTATACAGAAATTGCATTTCTGCAATTTTTTGGATATGAAATTTTATATACCTGTAAAATTTCTAACTAAACTTATTTTTTTCTAATCATATAAGTAATAATCTAATGCTACGGAAATTTCGGAAAAGTAAAAAGAAACAAATTATCCGTCATTTTCAAGTAAAAACAAAATTATAGTTCTGTCGTTCTCCAAATTTTACATGCTTTATGTTTTTATATGCAAACTAAACCAAGTAAGAATGTCATATTTACTTAATTATACCCTTGTTTTAGATTGTTTCTGTTTTTCACTATGACAGCTCAGCAATAAACATATTTATCCTTATTGTATTTTCCCATATTTTGAATTATTTACTTAGAATTGAGTCTCAGATTTGATGGGGACTGCTGTAAGTGGGACAATTTATTTATTTATTTTTCTTTTGAGCCTATTGTGATGTATCGATATATCTGTGATGACATTTGATTTATAATATTTTTGCTATTTATCCATTTATCTTGCCTATTAAGACTAGAAGTTAGTAAGGGATAGTGTCCGTATCATCATCCTTTTTATTTACCATAACACCTGATACAGAGCAGACTCTCAATAACTGTTTAATAAATGAAAGTCATGATTAACAAAATGGCATAAAACCAGCCAATCTTCTTAGCTTTGGATTGGTAAACCAGAAATGTTTACTTGTGCTTTTATTAAAAAATTAATAACTAGTGTTAATGAATCCCTTAAAAGTAATGCTTATTAATTTGAATAACATGCATGAGTCAATTTAATATTCAAAAACACTCAACCCCTATGTATTTAGGGTCTTGGTACACAAGTGGAGACTGAGTTGTTTCTAACAGATGGCTGTTATTGCTTAATTCCAAATAACTAGCCACATTCTATATCTATAAAGAGAAATAGCTTCATAAATATGTTGTTATGGGTTGAATTTTATCCCCCCAAAAGTTATGTTGAAGTGCTAATTCTCAATACATTATAATGTGACCTTATAGTTAACCCTTGAACAATGTGGGACTGAGGGCATCTACCTGCTGTGCATCAAAAATCCACATATAACTTTACATTTGGCCCTCTGTATCTGTGTTTCCACGTCCAGGGTTTCAACAAACTGCAGAGAGCATAGTACATATTTAGTGAAAGAAATTTGCACATAAGTGGACCCTTACATTTCAAACCCCTGTTGTTCAAGGGTCAACTGTGTTTGAATACGGTCATTTAAGATGTAATTATGTAAGACAGAGTCATACTGGAAGACAGTAATACCCTTACAAGGAAGGGAGAAGACATACAGAGACAGACATACAAAGGTAGAACATCATGTCATGTTACAGCAGAGACTGAAATGTTGCAGCTGCATGCCAAGGAATGCCAAACATACCTGGCAAACCCCAGGAGCCAGGAAGAGGCAACACTGTAGGTTTCAGAGGGAGCATGGCCCTGTCCACACCTTGATTTCAGACTTCCGAGTCCGAATTTTCAGACTCTGGAATTCTAAGACAATACGTTTCTGTTGTTTTACTTAATAACTCAGTTTGTGGTACTTTGTTGTGGTAGCTGCTATTGTCTAAATTCTGTGTCCCCCGCAAAGTTCATATGCTGAGACTTAACCCTCAAGGTGATGGTATTAGAATGTGGAGCCTTTTTGAAAGGATTAGGTAATGAGGAATGATCCCTCATGAATGGGATTAATGATCTTATAAAAGTGGCCTGAGAAAGCTCCCTGGACACATCTGTCAGGTGAGGTTACAGCAAAAAGGCTGCCATCTATGAACCAAAAACATGCCCTAAATAGACACAGAACTCAACCATGTTGGCGCCCTGTTTCACAGAAACAATGAATATATTTTAAGTAGAGATAAGCCCCAAGTATTGCACACATATGACAACCGTATTTATAAAGAAGTCTAAGACTTAAGACTAAAAATGCCTGCAAATAGTGTGATAAGATTTTCTTAGGAATCTTGATATCTGTAGATCAATAATGTGAAAAAGTAAAAGTGTGTTCTCTTCTTCTTTGCAAGTCCCCCAACATCCTATTAAGGAATAATAAAACAATAACTCAAGTTCTTAATTGACATGTTATAGAACACTTATCATAGATCTGAAACTATAGGCATACCTCAGAGATATTGTGGGTTTGGTTCCATACCACCACATTAAAATGAGTCACATGAATTTTTTGACTTCCCAGTGCATATAAAGTTCTGTTGCACTGTACCTTAGTCTATTAAGTGTGCAATAGCATTATGTCTAAAAAACAATGTACATACCTTAATTAAAAAGCGCTTTATTGCTAAAAGAAAATGCTAACCATCATCCAAGCCTTCAGCAAGTCATCATCTTGTTGCAGTAGTGACATCCAAGATCACAGATCACAGAGCACCATAACAAATATGCTAATAACGAAAAAGTAGGAAGTATTTCAAGAACTACCAAAATGTGACACAGAAACATTAAGTGAGCAAATGCCATTGGAAAAATAGGGTGGATAGACTTGCTTAAAGCAGAGTTCCACAAACCTTCAATATGTAAAAAATACTGAGTGTCTGCAAAGTGCAATAAAATGAGGTATGCCTGAAATGTGAACTAAGGGCATCACCAGCACCAGTAAGATCAAAAAAAAAACATTGACTTGGAGGAAGATGAAGATAATTTGTAGAGAAATTGAATAATTATGAATAACAAAGCAGGGTTTATTTAAAATATAATTAATTTGAGGGTAAGAGAAATTGAAAGACATTAAAGACAGTTGAAAATGACAGTCTCATGTGGTCCCCTCAGTTAGACATAGGGAAAATGAAAGAGATGGTTTAATGGAACATCTGTGAGAGCTGTTGCTGATCATCTCCATACTCTTTCAGGGCTTTTATGTGAATATCTAGGGAATCTGAGTTTTACATTTGCCCATGTGAGAGTTTAGCTGAGAATTAGAGCCAGAATGCTTGTCACACACAGAAGATGACAGTAGCTTGAGTCATGATGTGATCAGTTGTAAGATATGCCAAGAACCTCAGAAGCCTAGGTACATAAGAGACAAACAAGTGCTTTAGTCTAAATGATTGCCAAACACCCACACTACCAGCAGGCACCAGTAAGGGGAAAGTAAACTGTTCTCTTCCTATCACATATGAATGACAGTCACTTAAATGAACCTCCCCAAACCTCTATGGATGGATGATACTTGGGCTTCAAGACTGTGAATCATCTATGGAAAGCTGAGATGGAGTCTTGGTCTGTCTTGCAGCTGTACATTAAATCATGAATTGACTTGAGGGACTAGATTAAGAAAACTCAGATTGAAGTGCATTCATTTTTTTTCTACTGAAGTTTTTAGTCTAAGTTCTGAACAGGAAAATAAAGTTTCATCTCCACAAAATAAAGTTTACGTAGACCACATTAATTACATAATAATTTCCAATACACTAGTCAATAGCCATAGCCCTTAATAGAAAAATATATCTTAGAACCAATGGGAATACCAACCTTTGTTTTCTATAGCATTCTGATATTTTAGAGGAATATGCATTAACGTGTAATAGAGGCTATCAAGAGGCCTAATTTTCAGCTGACTGTTCTCTTCTCTTCCCACTGTCAATATTCCAATTTTGATATAAAATTAACTCTCTCTTTTAAGGAGAGCTATAATTTCTTTTAGTGGAGAAAGTGACTTGTCTTTCAAACTGCCTTATCATTCAAAAGTTTTTTCCCTCTTCAATAACTCTATAAAAACAAAATATTTTCCTAATAATTGAGATATTTACTTTATGTAAAAAGCTGAATTCTCATTTTCTTTTAATTCTTTTCCAAAATTAAGATAACAAAAAAGTCTAAAATGGTTTTGTCATGGTACTCATTTCTGGATAGAGAAATATAACTTTTTCATTGTTGAATATTGTTTGACGTTTACAGAACAGCCACAAATTTTGTTTGAGATATCTGGATACATTTTATTCTGGCTCAATATTAAGTGAATATTTTTTTTACTCTCTTGAAAGTCTTAATTACAAATCAGATGAAATTATTGTTAAGGTTTACTATATTATCTTGTAACTTCACACACATTCATAAAATACAGTTGTCTCTGGTTGCCAAATATCATTCTTTCCAAAATAAATCTAGTAATACTTTAACAATATATTATTTTCCCTACTTTGGGACATGTATGAACACATATTAAAGTAAATTTAATAAAATAATCAACTTTGGTAATTATCTGCTTCTATGACTTGAAACATAGGATATAAAATAAAGCAGCAATATTTTACAACTGCATACATAATTTAAAAGAGTAATCACCCAAATGTTAATAAAATTTTCCCTATAGAAGAAACTTTTTTCAATGCCACATTATCCAAATCTATTTTAAAAACCTCTCATAAAGTTATATAAAATAAATACTTTGTAATTTGGGCAATACTCAGGTGTTTTTTTTTCCTCTGAGGAATGATTGTTTTAAGTCTTTTGTGTAGGCTATGTTATATACGTTCCTAGATAAATAAACAGAGTTCTAATATTCTAACTTTAACATTACCCTGCTTTCACTGGAAATAGATTTTAATTTTCCCCAGTTATTACAGAAGTTCAGATTAATAATAACTATGGCAATAAATGTCTTAAATGAGAAAAAAATACTTTAAATAAACATGAGCCCTTTCACTAATAGTTTTATCTATTCTGAAATTTCCACTTTGTTTCTATACAAAACACATTATTAACTGATCTGTAAATTTAATTATCTATGAGTTGAATAAGTTGCTTTATAGGAAACTATGTGGATAGCCTCTTACATATTATAATTATCCTTTAAATCACCTATTCTTTATGGAAAGTAATTTTTCCAATCAAACTGCTTTCCTACTATAACAATTTTTTTAAGAAACACCCATAAACTATTTTCTTTTATAAATATAAAAATATTTTTTATGTTTACTTAATAAAGTCAAAGAGAAAATCAAACAAAATTTATTTTATGGAAAAAGTACAAAAACCTGAATTTTTGGATTCAGAAGATATTTCAGTATAAACAGTATACAAATGAGAAGTTAGAAGACCATAATAGGTCTCCAGTTATCATCTAATATACATCAAAATTAAATAGAGGTTCAGGTTCAATGATAAATATTGTATTTCCTCCTGGCCCAGGAAAAATTAGTTTTGCTTTAATTCTTTGCTTATCTACTTTAGTGTTAGAGACATTCATCATTTTGTAACTTTGCACTATAAACATATATATAAGTCAAATGTAAGGCAGTAATACAACTCACTTTGATTATTTTGAATATTCTTGAGTTTGAATTCTTGAAATAAAAAAAATATATATTTTAACTCAAGGCATCATCAGGTAACATTTTAAGCATCTTGAATTTACATTTAGATGATTTAATTATTGGTCTTGGAAATGTATAGTCCATGTGATGTATTGGGTGATATGTATAAAGTAAATTGTCAGGAACCAGGGAGCTTATATAATGGCAAGTTGAAACAGATCATTTAACATGGTGACAGTATTTGTAAATGCAGAACCTTGTGTGTGATGGTTTTGTCATGCATGTGTCTCATGGTTTTCTGGCGCACATGAACATGATTGTTGAGCCAGCCATGTCCCCTGTGTTTGCAGAGTAGTGAAGCATGACTACTCATGTGCTATCTTAGTCTTTTCCTGTTATTCTTGATGACAGCATCCAATAGAATCTCTGGTTTCCACCATTCCCCTGCAGTAAGGTTGAATGGTCATGATGTCTTTCCAATTTCCTACCAAACAATTCTCTGGGAACTTGAGATTTATTAACCCCAAAAGTATCTTCATTTGTTTAGTTTTTCCAAACTCTATCCAACTTTCAAAATTCAGCAAAACTGATGGCACACAGTCATGTACAATGCATTTCTTTGTAAGATCCCCTTAAAAACCTCAGTACTTAAGGAAAATCAATAGCAGTTGATGTGGTTTTGTGGCTTTCAGTCTCTTAAACACTAAATTCAACTTGATCTATTGCTATTGGTGGCAGAGTTGCAGTTCAGCCATCTAGAAAGGTGAGGGTCTTTGGCCCATCATCTGCCATAGATTCACTCAATTGACAAAGTTAATAAGTCTTAAATTTATACATGCCTTTTACAAATATATAATAAATATAAAAATAATGTTCTATTCAATGTAACCACAAAATCATGAGGTGGAAAGATGGTTTTGTTATATCATTAAATCATTTATTATCAGAGTTCCAGTTTGAATGTAAGTGGAATTTAAACAAGCCTGGACATAAATGGTAAATTTGTGCCTTGGTCCCAAACATTAGTATATCTTATGGAAACTGAGGACTCCCCTGAAAGTGAAATCGAGCTGCATCTCAGAGGCAGAAAGTGCTGGACATAGTCTGTGGAACTTATCCTAAAGAAGTCAGCTGGCATAGGACCAAGAGGTTGTCTATTATAGAAACCATTTATTCTAAGGTTAGACAACCCCAGGAATGATGACCATACTTCATAAATTAAGCCTTTAATATTTTTTTAAAGGGAGTGGTAAAGCTTCTGAGTAAAATGTGTTGGACACATGACTAGGCTCTAAAGAGAAAGGTTTATTTTCAGGAAACAGGCACAAAAACTCAATCTCACCTCAGTGTTCTCAATGTTATAAAAGAAATTGAAGCAAGGAACTGATTTCTCAATAGTATTGTTATGGACATCTGACTTTGAAATCCACTACAATAATATTTTGGAAGGAGATCTTCTTAGAAGAAAAACCTACATTATTATCTAAGCCACTGTTGTTTAAGAAGCTGTAGTTGCACAGATATTCACTGAGAGCATCAGCTCCTTTTAGCTGATATTTCTATGAAGTGAAGGGTCTCTTCAAGTTCATTACTGACTACCTAAGTTACCTGAGAGCCCAGCCTACAGGTCTTCATGCCCAGGAGACTTGATGGAGAGGCAGTGCCATGCAGAACAGAAGCAGAACCCAGCAAGAGAATGTTGGTTCCTCATCCCCAGGGTGCAGCAGGAATGAACCCATTAATGGACATATAATTGCCATTCAGTGAATGTTGGTATTTGTCTTGCAGATATTTAATATAAATAATACATAATACATGTTAATGTGCACAGAAAAAGTTTACTGTAATTTATTGATAGTCAAGTCACTTCAGCAAGATACCCAAAGACACACACATCCTAAGAAACAGAAAAGGTTGAGAATCCAGAATTGTAATTTGTATTGTTTTTATTTTATGATTGCTCCAGTAAAGATTAAATGAAACATATCAGGCAATCAATGTAAATCACGGGGCTCTAGTACATTTTACTTAGTCTTATTTTTGCTATTCCTTTGCATTCCTTGAATCTATACTTTTAATATATTTCATATAAGAAAATGTGGTTGATAATAAAAGTCATTAAAAGTTAATTTTTTAAAATATTAGAGATATTTAAGTTCTTAAAAACTGTAATTCTAAATTCATTGAATCATAAATTTATCGAATGTTCTGGAACTATTCAAGTAAAACATAATTACATCTTATTGTGAAAAAATATTCTCCAACAGATGAATTAATTAATAGTTTCTTGATTTTGCCAAACATTTTGAAATTTGGCTTTCAGCCAGATTTAAACTTTAAACTCTTTAGACTTATTAACTTATCTAATCCTCACAAAAATCCAGTATTGTAAGTACAATTTATTCTTTCAAATTACAGATGAGAAACCTAAGCTTCAAAGATATTGCAGAACAAACAAATGTCCAATTTATTATTTTCAAGAAACATAGCACACACATATACATATGACTTTAAAATACTCTCAAAATATTTTAGGAGTTCATTCCTTTAAAAATAAACCCTAAATTATTACCGAAGTTGGAGTTTTTTTAATGTACTTTTCAAAAATATTTACTGAAGACCTAGGAGGAAGGCACTAGACTATACATTGGAGGATAAAAAAAATAACAAATTGGGCTTCCCTGGTGGCGCAGTGGTTGAGAGTCCGCCTGACGATGCAGGGGAAAACGGGTTCGTGTTCTGGTCCGGGAAGATCCCACATGCAGCGGAGCGGCTGGGCCTGTGAGCCATGGCCGCTGAGCCTGCGCGTCTGGAGCCTGTGCTCCGCAACGGGAGAGGCCACAACAGTGAGAGGCCCGTGTACCGCAAAAAACAAAAAAACAAAAAAACAAATTGTTCATGTTTTCATAAGGTATACAAACTCATGATCATTACTATTTTTACTCAGGAAAATTAGCTTGTTTCTCAAGACATTTAGAGTAATGCTATAAACTGCTTGTATCATTAGTTTTCATTGTTTTTGAGGCATAATTAGGAAAGCACTTGTCTAATCCTTTTACAGTTTTCTTAATTTACTTTTTCCACTTAGTTATAAAAATATCTTCTGATCAGAAAGTTCAATACGACAATAATTATTACTCTCTTTAACTATTTTTAAAAATGTCTAAAAAATAAGCAGTAATACATGTTATTTTAAAAATAAATAATATAATTTGAGTCATTGAACATAAAGAACTATAAGAAAAAATTAACAAAAAGTAAAAGGAAATAATTTTATCTTTTTTTTTTTTAAAGTTAGCTACAATAATGAATATCAGATCCTATTTCCTCAATTCTGGTCTATTTCAAAGAAACTAAATCAAGAAAAACATGCTAAGAAAATAATTAAGTGATAACTATCCATTTATGATTGATTCAGATCCCCCGGGGAATGGGTGAATATCAGACAATCTACATGTTAACTTAGGGATAAAAAGCATCTTAAAAACTGAAACTCTTTTACACCAACATATATTTATCTTTCTTAATACAAATGTGGCCTTCTGTTTAATACTGTATTTTCAAATTTGTCTATCCCTTTAGTCTGATTAATTTAGTCACCCACTGTATAAAATTTTAAATCATCATTTTGGTTGCTGTTATCAAGAAACAACATAAAAGTGCTACTAGGCAGGGAAAGGAGGAAATAGAACATACAGAAATATACTTAGTGTCCTGACTTACTATGACTGAATTAGAATTAGAATTACTGCATTATAGCATTTTGTTCACCCTTGAATTTTTTCTTTACTTGCTATTTTTTACATTCTTTTTTTTGACATATGTTACTTCATAGATATAAATGTATACCACTTATTCAAATGTATGTTATGAGTCTATCTGATTTGAACATTAAAAAAATATTTCATGTAATATACTCTATAAGGACAAGTTCAAAGAAGGAAATCTAACAAGTATTTTACTGCTAAAATGTAAATCTAAATGATCTTATCTTAATAAGTATAAAAATTTTAATATTTACCTTTATTCATAAATCACACAACAATTAAACACTATGACTCTAACAATTAAATACCATGTTTTTGAACTAGATATTTAGCATTTTTACTGTAAGGAAATTTGAATCAACTTATTGCTTCACCTTGTACAGTAGTACAGAATGACTTTAAAAATTTCCCCCTCATATTTTTGTGGACCATATATACTCCAGGAAGATATAGATTGAAAATAACTATAGAACATTAGGAGAAGTTTTTGTTATAAGCTCACTTATTCTTTCTACAAATGCCCAAAACTACTGTGATGGCAATCTTTTATTGGATTTCTTAAAAATGACTAGTCTGTGGAAGAATGAAAATGTTTTTCATCCAGTCATCAAACTTGAAAAAAAAAATTAAGTCAAATATTCACAAGTGCCAACTACAAAGGAAATTTGCCGTGGTATCTGTACCTCAAAATCCTGTGGTTGCAGATTTTTGCCAGTTAGCAACTCCAAAGGGTGCTATCAGTTCCTTCAAAACATAAGAGACATGGTTTTCATCTGTGATTGTTATTCCTCTTTTACAACATGCCAGGACAAAAGATGGAATACACAATGGCATGTCGTTTAGTTCTTACTTATAATCATAAAACTGGTTCATAAAGAGAACAATGCATATTATGATATGGTACTTTTCAATAAAGAATAATTGCCCTTGCTAAATCATAATCACTAACCTAAATTCTTTCATTTAAGTACACTATGCTGTACGAACAGCAAAAATCTGCACCATATTTAATATCTAGATTATACATTTTTTTTAATAATGTCTATCTTCTAGGCTGTGAGCTAGAGAATAGATTACAGATACATAATGAGAAGCTTTACTACTATGAATATGGCATCTGGGAAGAGTCTAAGAGCTATTCTTCATAATTAACCATCAACTACATATTTGGATTGCCATCCCAAAAATATTTCCAACATATTTTTCATTTCTATTACTTTTCTTGAAATATTATTAGACACTTTCTCTTACCAATGATACTCTGTATTAAGAAAATAAGCCAAGATTATAACATTATTATTGTGATACATTAGTAGAGATGATTTTATGGAGCTGCAACCAAACGTAATGAAACATCTACCATAATAGTTAAGTAAGCACTGATAATATTAATGTTTATTAAAATGATGGCTTATTATAATGCAGATCAAAAACTGAGAATGTAAATAATTCTCTTGTAAAATTACAAACTGCAAAATTGCCAAATAATTTTATTTAAAATTTCCTTTTAAAATTAGACCTCTAATCCTTAACCAAATGTGTGGTTTTATTTAACTGTTCCATAAAGTTATATAAATAACCTGGACTGAATACTAATTATGAAGAGGCTCTCTTAATATGAGTTGTCAACCCTAGAAACTGTCACAAACAAAATATTGGAAAATGTCTGTTCATTTTCAAATTCTGCTTTAATTAAGGCAAAAGTAGCATTTTAGTAACATGAAATATAAGAAGAAAAATTAAAGTGGCATTTTTATTGAATACATTTATCTTAGTATTTTATATTAATTATGCATATATATGTAATTTACCATTTCAGTTTTCTTCAAAGACTGTAATATAAATTATATTTAAGTTATTTTCTTAGATTAGCACTGCATATATATATATAAGAGAAAACACATAAAAGTCTCTCAAAGAAAACAAAGGAAAGGATGCTAAAAGCATAATAGAAACCCACGAAAAATAAAATTTCCAAGAAATACCAGGTGTCAAAAGGGAAAGTGCTGATGATGATAGGAAATTTTATTATTCTGGAATAACTATTGTTGAGGCTGCAAAATATAAAATACATGATTTTGTTTAAAAACTAAATTTTAAAGATTTTTGGTCCTTTGAAAGTTTTCTTTGCTCTGCCTATCAATTTATTTTTCGAGGAGGAAAAGAAGTACTTAAGAGAGTACTTCTATCGAAGATAGTGGTAGTTCATATAGAAAAGAAAATACACTAGAATCTGTCACTAACAGATCCATATCTATTGCCTTGAATAAGAAAAAGAGTATTTTCTATAGTAAATAAGAGTAGAATTTTCAGTGGTGGACCTTTTTCTGCCTCACATTTGCTAGATATTTAGTTTGATTGTTTGGTACACTAGTCTCTGCAAATTATAAAAATGACTTTTAAAAAATCTCCTTTTTTTTTTTTGTTTGTTTTTTGTTTTTAATCTAGATTGACTAGAGTGTCTCTAGGGAAAAGTAACAGTTGTATTAAAGATTTCCTTTTGAAGACCAGCTCTTAACTCACCTGAACAATTTATTTCTGGTAGAGAAAAAATATACTGAATAGATACATTAAATATCCTAACACTTTAGATTTTCTTCTGTTGTGATGATTATTTATTTTCTGAAGTAATTCCTGGTTTTGTTTTGTTTTGTTTTTAAAGAGGAAGAAAAGGATTGGGAGAAAGAGCAGTGGCAGATTTTTAGAAGAGATAAAATTTGCTTTGTCCATTTAAGAATAATGCAAATGTAAAACAAACTTCATTTTAAAGCTGTTGCGCAGATTAACTAAATTTAATTTTCAGAACCCTACAGACTATTTTTTATGCAAGTGTACTTCATATATATCATTTAAAGTGGGCTTTGAAATGTACCCTCGGAAAAGCATTTTTTCTTAGTTCATTTAGTCTTCCTGACCATCTAATCATACTGCAGTGAACATTTATGATTAATTTATTTCTTTAATTTGTTCCCTGAATGCTCTGCCTTAACCTACTTCGATATGTTTAAGATATTTCATTTTTTGAATACAGTCTTAAGATACCTAAGTATCATCATCTAAGTATGAAAAAATAATGTAGATAAAACCTCAAGGAAAGACCTACTGACAAATGTATAGCTGCTTCAAGTGAACCTACCTTTTTCCTTTTGACTATTAGTAGTTGCTTGTCTTGATAGCAGCAATGATTATTCTGGGTTTTTTTCCAATTTTTTAATTTATTATTTATTTATAAGTTTATTTATTTTATTTATTTATTTTTGGCTGCATTGGATCTTCGTTGCTGTGAGTGGGCTTTCTCTAGTTGCAGTGAGCAGGGGCTATTCTTCATTGTGGTGCGCGGGCTTCTCATTGCGGTGGCTTCTCTTGTTGCGGAGCACGGGCTCTAGACGCGCGAGCTTCGGTAGCTGTGATGCACAGCCTCAACAGTTGCGGCACGCAGCCTCAGTAGTTGTGACACACAGGATTAGTTACTCCGCAGCATGTGGAATCTTCCCGGACCAGGGCTCAAACCCACGTCTCCTGCATTGGCAGACGGATTCTCAACCACTGCGTCACCAGGGAAGCCCTCTTCTCTGTTAGTAATGATAATGGTGAATAAATTGTCTATGATCACAATTGATTAGTTATTCACTCCATGGACCATAATGTGTACCCAGAGTTTGCAAGAGATTATGCTGAATGCTAGTGCTTATCTTTATAAGCACTTGTAGTTCTCAGCACTTCCCGTTTCATACACTTGCAATTGCACTTTTATTTATATCTTTTCCTCTACATTGATGATACTCTCTATAGGGGAAAATATCATGTCTCTCATGTGCTAGATGAAATCCTTGATAAAACATTGCTTAATGAAAGCATTCTCTGGAAACTAAACTACTGAGGACTAGGATATAATTTTCTAGTGGTAGAAGTCATAGTGTCTTTTTTTGAGCTCTCATGTATATCAGACATGGTGCTAGCATACTGCATACATTCTCTCTAATCTTTCTGACAGCCTGTAAAATAGGTGTTATTATCACCTTCTACTACAGTTAGTAGGTGATGGAACCATCACACCCTTTCCATTAAACCAGGCAATCTTAAACTTGATACATGGATTAGCTTTATAAAATGAGTGACCTGAATGTTTCTTAGATTGCTATATTCAAATGTCAGTGACCTCACTGATGCTTTGGAGGGAAACTGGACAACAAGCAGTTCAAGGTTCAGCTCACTGGTGAGATTCCAGGACTTACATGTTCTCCCTGAATTAAACGGAGACTCTATAACTTCTTTTTAGCCTTTATCTTACTCAAATTTCCTGCAGCATTTGATAATATGAACTATAGTTTCTGTTACAGAATAAAATTAACAAACTGTATTTAATAAAATTTTTCACAGTCTTATTTTTTAAAGAAGACATGACTATTTAAATCTCTGCATCTTTCCCCTTCCCAGAAACAATGAAGGTAAAATACTTTCTAGCTCCTTGGATGATAAAAAAGATCAGAGATACAACAAAGGCCAATGGGGTGGTGAGTTCACACAGGAAAATAACATCTTCATACATTTCTCCCTGCTGCCTTCCTGATAAGTCTGTGAATCTGTGTTTCTCTATCAAGTAACTATACTTCTATTCTGTATATACCCATCTCCAAGAAAGGGAGAGGGAGCCCAGGCTAATGACTTTATTTGGGTACTTTGAATGCTACCTCCCAATGTAATACGATGTACTAATTATAAGTTTGTTCTTTCCCCAAAGTTCTTTGATGTGAGGTTTTCTTAATTTCCCTTACTAAAGTTCTCATTTTCTACTCAAGGTTGGTACCTTTTCTTCCAGAAAGGTCTATGTTAATTCAATTCTGGTGACATCTCTTGAATAATCTTGACCTTTCTTTCCTGGAACCTACCATGAGCTGAGATATGGAGTGCTCAGCCCCATTAAATAACAGGGAGTATACAGCTATGTTTACTTTACTGATGGGAGGCAAACTGGTACCCCAACCAAGCTGTTCGACCATGGCTTCTTCCTACTCAGACACCACAGAATCTGGGTGTCTCTACTGAACTGGCAAAATGGTGCTAGGTGAGACATAACCTTTGAGGCCTCACAGTGTCTCCTCAGATTCTTGAGGTGCACCAGTACTTACTTTATACCTCTGTGCTATGATATGTAATTTCTCTTTATGGCTGCTGCTTGAAAACTGTTTGAAAACTGTTTGCTTTCTTCATCATAAACTAAGTAAAAAAGGAACTTGAAATGTTCCTAACTCTTAGCTGATATCTTGATTTGTTCCATGTGTAAGACTGTATAGTATTTTTTAAGACCTTAAATTTTGGTGTCAACAGAAGGGAGTGAAAATGGAAATTAGGGACTCCTTGTTTAGAAATTAGAATTTCATGACAATATCAGAACATTAGGCAAGCACAGGACTCTATCAGAATGTACACACTACATACCTATGCAGTCAGTCTTGGTGTCTCTCTAGGTTGGGCTTCTTAAAAGCAAAGCCTGAGATTAGGAATAATATTCAAATGATTTAGAGGAGTATCCTCCAGAAAGGGTGTTTGAAGAAAACAATATAGAGTAGGAGGAAAATCTAGGCAAGAATGTATTCTCAGCTGAATACTGTTATGTCTAATGTCACAAGGAAAACTCTGGAGCACAAATTTCTTCAGAGTTAGTCAAAACTTGAGGAAAAAGGGCAGGACTTTTCCAGCTTCATGTACCTGATCAGTGCTAATTCTCCAGAGAAGAGAGTAACACTAACACCACATCAGCTGGGACATGGTGCTAAGGCTAAGGTAGGATATCTGGATGGGGCAACAACATCTTTCACTAGTCTTTTCCTCCAATACCTGACACTTGACAAATCTCCTACGCCAATGTATTTAGACAGCGAAGTAAGAGAGACACACCAAGAAAATGTCACAGCTTGGCAACGTATGTGTTGCTCTGCCTTGATGATTTGAGCTGGATCTGAGAGCATTAAGTAGCAGTAAAAGTCTAAGTTCTAAAAAAATTCAGTTTTCTGTGTAGTGTCTTTTTCCATTCAGGCTGCTATAATAGAATAACATAGATTGAGTGAATTTTAAACAACAGAAATTTATTTCTCTCAGTTCTGGAGGCTAGAAAGTCTAAGATCAAGGCATCAGCAGATTCAGTATTGGGTGAGGGCCTGCCCGCTTCTTTGGTCACAGACTGTTGTCTTCTCACTGTATACTCACATGGCAGAAGGGATAATGGAGCTCTCTGGCTGGGGTCTTTTTTATAAGAGCAATAATCCTATTTATAAGGGCTTTGCCTTCATGACCTAGTCTCCTTTCAAAGGCCCCACCTCCAAGTATCATCACATTGGGATTAGCTTTCATATGAATTTTAGAGAGATACAAAAATTCAGTCCATAGCATTTTGCCCTGATCCCCCCAAATTTATGTCCTTCTTACATTAATTCCATACCAAAACCCCAAAAGTCTTAACTTGTTCCAGCACCAACTTCTAAGTTCAAAATCACATCTAAATATCACCTAAATCAGATATGAGTGAGACTCAAGATATAATTCATCCTGAGGCAAATTCCTTTCCAGCTGGAACCTGTGAAACCAAATATGTTATATGCTTTCAAAATACAGTGGTGGGACAGACATAGGGCAGATATTCCTATTTCAAAATGGAGAAATAGGAAAGAAGAAAGGAATGACAGGTCCTAATTAAGTCTAAAGCCTAACAGGAAAAATCCCACTAAATCTTAAACCTTGAGAATAATCCTCTTGGCTCAAGGCTCTGCTTCCCAGGCCCAATGGAGTGGCAATGTTACCCCAATGGCTCAGTGAGATGGCCTCTCAATGGGCTCTCTATGGTGGCTCCACCCATGCCATGGTTCTCCTCTGGGGTCCTGGGGCTCTCTGGACTGGGATCCCAAGCTCACAACTCTGCCAAATATCCCTGTTCTTTGAAATCTAGATGGAAGCAGCCATATTCCCAGGGTCCATGCACTCTGGACCTGGGTAGGGAGTGGCAGCCCTGATGACCTCTTCAGCAACATTCTTCCAGTCCCTGGCTTCTGTTAAGATAGTTAATTCTATACTAATATCCTTATCAAATGATCACTTGGCCACATCCTTAGTGTTCCCATTTTTTGCATTGTGAGTAAGTTGATAATTTTCTAAACCTTTAAGTTGTGCTTCCTTTTTGTTTAATAATGCTACCTTGAAGTAAGTTTTTATTTTCTCTCAGTTCACTATAAGCAGTCAGGAGGAGCTAAGCCACATCTTCAATGTGTTGCTTAGATATTTCTTCAGCTAAATATCCAATTCTATAGTTCATAGCCTGTACTTTCCACAAAACACTGGAACACACAAAGCAGCCAAGCTCTATGGCAATTTATAACAAGGACCCCCTTTCCTCCAATTTTCAATAACATGCCCCTTATTTCTATGTGAGACCTCATTGGAATGGCTTTACAATCCATATTTTTACCAACATTCTGTTCATGATTACTTAGATTTTGTCTAAGAAGATTGAGGCTTTCTCTATAGTTCTCTTAACTTTCTGAGTCCTCACAAGAATTGCCTTTAAAGGTCCATCCACGGCAATGTGGTCTTTTTCTAGCATGCACCTCAAAACTCTTACAGCCTCTACCCATTATCCACTTTCAAAACTTTCAAACTTTCAAAACAAAATTCTCCCACATTTTTAGATATTTGTTATAGTAGTACCCCCACTTCTCAGTACCAACTGCTGTCAGTTTGGTCTGCTGTAACAGAATACCATAGACTGAGTGGCTTAGAAACAACAGAAATTTATTTCTCATAGTTCTGGAGGCTGGGAAATCCAAGATCAAGGCACTGGGAAATTTTGTGTCTGCTGAGAACCTGCTTCCTGTTTCATAGAGAGCTGTCTTCTCCCTCTATGGTAGAAGGGGAAGAAGCTCTCTTAAGGTCTCTTTTGAAGGACACTAATCTTATTTATGAGGGCTCCATTGTCATGACCTAATCACCTCCTAAAGCTTTTACATTCAAATTCCATCCATTGGGGATTAGGCTTAAAATATAAATTTGGGGGGAACTCAAATATTCAGTCTGAAACATAGTGATTTTAAAAATTACATCATTCCTTTCTGTTTTCTCTTAGGTTCTTTCTCTAGAACTCAGATGATTTAACCCCCTCAATAAATAAAGTTATATTTGACTCTTTTTTTCTTTTATAGATCACCTGAATCTACATGATAGTTTAAGGCTTTCTATTGTACTCCAGCAAACAGCCTTATCACAGTCTACTTGTATTCTTAAAATCATAAATAACACCTCATCTCTGTGTGGCACCTTTTTTACAGGGTTATAGCCCTTGTTTCAAGGGGAAGTGTCTTTAATTTCAGTACTGGGTTTTTAAACAGGCAGTGTTGCTGTTATGTGCCATAAGAGGATTGTTTAAAATTTCAGAAGGACCCAATGATATAAAATAGATATGACTACCAATCCATCAGAGTATAAGGAATGTTGCTTTCTTTATCATTTAAACACAAAACTTGGCAGCTCTGTTTCCACTGAATGGCTGAAAGTTAATGCAGTCAATTCAAGGTGATCTCTATCAAAGCATCCTTTGTCTTCTACAACTCTCCCCTGGTGGAGGGAAGCAGGCAAATGGTCTTGGTTAAGTTCTGTCTCCAGTGTCAACAATGGGAAGCCATTGATTTCAGTGTGTCAATAGCTACTTCCAAGAAGTCACTGCTATATTTACCTCTTTCTAAACACCAGGCCTCCTTTGGAAAACTTCTACATAAAATCTGTGCAGCATCACCTTTTCCCAAATCTATACTTTAGCAGAAGTGACAATACCACATTCCCCTATCTTCCAGTCGTATTTTCAAAATAGGTAGGCACTCCTCCAACTTCCAGTTGCTCACTCCTAAACTCCCACTCCTCCTCGCTCATTTTTTGCTGTTCTGATGAGCTTTTTCCAAAGCCATGAGTTTGTACAACCCAGGAGACAGAAGTGCATGATTATTAAATTTCCAAGAAGCTATAATCAACAAATGAGGAACAATAGTCAGTGTTCCACATCCCACAAAGGGACAGTACCACAGCCTCTGGCCTTTCAAAAGGACAATTCTGAGGTGCATTCTACAAGGTTCTTCAGGGTGTTTCTACTGAGATTGAGCTCTAAGAGCAGTGACCAAATCAATTATACAAAATTTATTGGTTTTTCATCTTACCTTCCCTCTTTCTTCCCACTCCTTCACTTCTGCTCCTTTGAATAATTTTCCAAAGCCACCACTTGTTCACAAGTCCTTGTCTCAGGACTTGTTTTAGGGAAACCCAAATAAAGACAGTGTCTACTAGCAGTGGCCCTAGAAAACAGACCCTCTGAGCAGGATACTAAAACTGGATAACTAACCTCATATGACAAGACTCTACTGCTGAGAACTAGACAGGAAAGGAGTGAGATGCCAAAAGCTGAGTTAGCAAATTGCAGGTGAAATACTCTGAAACTTCCAGACTGGTAAAAGCAATTCCTTCACTCTTTTAAATAATATAAGGCTCTGCTTTTCCGGGGTTCATGTGATGACTTCAATTGAGTTGGATACCTTGCAAGATGATATGATGCCTTCTCAAATTCACTCATCACTCCCCTTATGACCTCTAGAAATAACGTTGGTCAGGGTTCAGCAAGCTCAAGAAGGGAATTATGGTCCTTAATATTAGAGGGAATATTTTATTCTCTAAAACATTACAGAATATGTACCAGTAAAAACTGGGAAAATATAATTGGGAATGAATCTTAAGAATGTAGGACCAGGGTATGAAAAAAATACAACAGGGGATGCTATTGACCTAGAAACACCATTGAAGAACTCAGCACTAAATATCCCAGCAATGACATTTTGCAATGAATCTAAAGATGATTGTTTTGGCTCTTTGGGGTCTTTTGTGTTTCCATACAAATTGTGAAATTTTTTGTTCTAATTCTGTGAAAAATGCAATTGGTAATTTGATAGGGATTGCATCGAATCTGTAGATTGCCTTGGGTAATATAGTCATTTTCACAATATTGATTCTTCCAATCCAAGAACATGGTATAATTCTCTATCTGTTTGTGTCATCTTTTATTTCTTTCATCAGTACCTTATAGTTTTCTGAGTACAGGTCTTTTGCTTCCTTAGGTAGGTTTATTCTTTTTGATGCAATGATAAATGGGATTGTTTCCTTAATTTCTCTTTCTGATCTTTCGTTGTTAGTGTATAGGAATGTAAGAGATTTCTGTGTATTAATTTTTTATCCTACAATTTGACCAGATTCATTGATGAGCTCTAGTAGTTTTCTGCTAGCATCTTTAGGGTTTTCTATGTATAGTATCATGTCATCTGCAAACAGTGACAGTTTTACTTCTTCTTTTCCAATTTTAATTACTTTTATTTATTTTTTTTCTCTGATTGCCATGGCTAGGACTTCCAAAACTATGTTGAATAAGAGTGGCGAGAGTGAACATCCTTGTCTTGTTCCTGGTCTTAGAGGAAATGTTTTCAGTTTTTCACCATTGAGAATGATGTTTGCTGTGGGTTTGTCATATATGGCCTTTGTTATGTTGAATGTAAATAAACTCAAAATGGATTAAAGACCTAAATGTAAGGCTGGATACTATAAAACTCTTAGAGTAAAACATAGGCAGAACACTCTTTGACATAAATCACAGCAAGATCTTTTTTGATCCACCTCCTAGAGTACCGAAAATAAAAACAAAAATAAACAAGTGGGACCTAATTAAACTTAAAAGCTTTTGCACAGCAAAGGAAACCATAAACACAATAAAAATACAATCCTACGAATGGGAGAAAATATTTGCAAATGAAGCAACTGAAAAGGGATTAATCTCCAAAATATACAAACAGCTCATGCAGCTCAATATCAAAAACAAACAAACAACCCAATTTAAAAATGAGTGAAAGATCTAAATAGACATTTCGCCAAAGAAGACATATATATGGGCAAAAAAGCACATGAAAAGATGCTTCACATCACTAATTATTAGAGGAATGTAAATCAAAACTACAATGAGGTATCACCTCACACCACTGGGAAGAGCCATCATCAAAAAGTCTACAAACAATAAGTGCTGGAGAGGGTGTGGAGAAAGGGAAGCCTCCTGCACTGTTGGTGGGAATGTAAATTGGTACAGCCACTATGGAAAACAGTATGGAGGTTCTTAAAAATCTAAAAATAGAGCCACCATATGATCCAGCAGTCCCACTCTGGGCATATATCCGGAGAAAACCATAATTCGAAAAGATACATGCACTCCTGCCTAGGGGCCTTGGGGAGAGGAGACAGGGAAAAGACACACAAAGGAGATGAGGCTATAGTTGTGAGTTCCTGTGAGTCTATAGTTTTTTCCAAGTAAAAAGTTTAAAAAATAAAGTTATTTATGAAACAACCTTGTTATTCTCTACAACTTTCTGGTATCAGTTATGGTTATGAAATGAGTTTCTGTGTGGACACCACATGCAAAAGCTCATGATTTGGATAGTGTTCAAAGATTAAGAGAACAGATATTTTAGTAAAAAGAAGGAAAATGATCAGTTTATAGTGACTTTTTTCAGTTGACTTATTTCTTCCATAGTGTCCTTCCTTTTCCAAAGCTATATATACTGAAGTCGTTTTGACATCGCTGCTGAGCTGTTGGAGATCAAGCCAGATTAGATGACAGAAATGCCATTTTCCATCCTCCAATCCTTCCTACCCATGTTGCACATAATTCACCTCCTTCATTTGAAGCAGAGGTTACATGCTGTGCAAGTACAAGGGAAAATGATCCTTAGGGTGAATTACACACTATATCCTCAGATGCCTGGGTACTCAGCTACAACACTCCTCCAGGTCAGAAGTGATGTCTTTTCTGTGTCATCTCAAATGTTCCTAATGCTGCTGGACTCCACTTTTCACATTTTGAAAGATAGACATACTAGAAAGAGGGGTGGTATAGATAAATACTAGAATACACATTCACACTGGCAAATAAAACTGAATATAAAATTGGTTTATAGAGTGTAAAACACCCTGTTGATCTTAGCAGCTTTAATTATGCATGGCTTTCGCAGGCCTTCCAGCAACAGATGTAACTTCTTGCTGCCATTGCTTCTAATTGAGATGTAAAGACTCTAATTGTCACACAATAAAGCATAAATTTTAAATTAATTTTTTCAAACATGGAAAGTAAAAGAGCAGTAGAAATGAGCATTTAATTTTGATTGTTTAGGTCCTAATCTGGAAAAAAATAACCTATTTGTTTCATAGTGATTTTTCCTATTTGGTGCTTGTCACATAAGAAATAATAGTAGTTATGGTTCAGATACCACTAATTATGTCCCCAAAATGGATATTGTATGTATCAGTTGCCTTAATAATCTCACAAATATCTCACAGTTGAAGTGGAGGCTATCCCCTAAAGTTATCAGGAGGACTAATTAGTCTTTGCACTATTGTGTTAATACATGATATTATTAGCTAAATGTTTAATAATGAGCCTTAATGCACTTACTCTTTGGTGTAGTCCTTACTGTTCAGGGACTTCAATCAATAACAACTCTGTTGAATTCTCAACAGCCATCCACAGGGATAGTGCTAATTTATAACTGGTATGTTAGTATGTTGGAATCCTTATCACTAAATTGAAGTATAGAACTAACCCTGGAGGAAATCATGGAGGGATATGTGAACTATTAAATTCTCCATACCTGAAATCTCGCTCTTGTTTCTTTTGTTTGTTATTTGCTTGCTTTTTAGGCATGAATAACAGAGTCTTATGCTTTAACTGTAACAATATTAGAGCCTTTTTTAATGTAACAAATTCATCTACCTGCCTTAGGGAGTATGCCCTCCAAAGATTTCATGCAAATCTTCTACAAAGAGAAAGATCAAATTAAAGGAATTGATAGATACCTCTTAAAGACTTTGCTTAGAGTGGTCATGTTATTACTGACTGATGTACCTGGTAAACAGTCAAGAAGCTGTCAGTTCACCATTTTTTGTTTGTGATGTTGAATAAATATGGGCTGACTGCCTTTATAACGAGTGTATCTAATGCACTATCTGCAGAAAATTCAATGTATAATCAACATCATGATCAGAGAATTTGTGTTTGTATGAATTTCTATGCTGTAAGCATCACTTTGGGGGAAATGCTTCTGGTTGTTATTTATGTATGTTACCTCCATGTTTTCCTTTAATTCAGGGTCTAATGAAATATTAATAGATTGAAAGGTGATTATGTTTTAAAATTTAAATTCTAACTAGTATAATGGAGTTATTCATGAAATAACTTTTAATTGTTAATATTTAGTTCAAATTAGAAAATGTACCATCATCTAACTGTAAAAATCTTTTAAGCAGGTTGTGGTAGTGGATTGTACTATACCCCATTTCTTAATCTATTCTATTTAGTGTCATAAGAGCTAATCATTTAACATCTATTCTTTTCAGATACTATTTAAGCATCTTGTGTGTGTTAATTGTCACAAAAGCTTGCTGAAGATCTGAGTAACTGACTTGCCCAAGGTTATTCAGCTAGTAAAGGACAAGGTGGGCTTTCATCCAGACAGGTGGTTCCATGATATGTGTACTTAATCACGATAACATACTGCTGATAGACCTGACCATTATAGTAATTATCTTTATAGCTGATATTTACTGAAAAATTATAGTATATAGAAGGATCATTGCTCAGAATTATGTGCAGATTTTCTCCCTTCATCTTCACTACAAATTGATGAAGTGGGTTCAGTTATTATAATCATTTTACAGTTAGGCAAATTGAGGATTATGCAGATTATGTAATTTGCACAAAGTCTCACCATCCTAATCACTAACTTTACTCTACTGTTGTGGTATTTACCTATACTTAGACTACTAACCATGCTATGATACTCCATATAGTTATAAATTAGTTCACTAATTCAGGTGACCTAAGTTACATATGTGTCAAACAATGAGAATACAGTAGTGAATGATGGTGAATCCCTGATGCAGATATATGTTCATCTTCTCAGTCACTATCTTTTTACAATTAGTACTCTACAGAAATAAATGTGCTATGGGAGAACAAAGGAAGGAGTAATTTATTTTGTTGAAGAGATCAGGTAGTTCCCCTTTGAGAGATAACAGCTGGTCTGGAGTTCATATCATGGATTTCATGAGTGAAAGGACGGATTTGGTGATAACTGGTAGTGTGGGGAGTGAGAGGATGTGAACATGGGCTAGAGAATGACAACACATGGTGTGCTGGGATGATAAACGGTAGTTCTATGATGTTACTGTAAACAGTGAGAAGATGTGTGATGAGAATAAAGCTAGAAAGGGAGACTGGGGCCAAGCTGAGCACATTTCAGCTATGAAAAGCAATAGTGAGTTGTATGTGATAGGCAGTAGTAAAACATCAAAGCTATTTTTATGGAATAGAGTAATGCAGTTCCAATTGTCAAATCTTTGTTAGTCTTAGAGACAAGTGTAGGCAACATCATGGGATCAGTTAGAGGGGGCATAGAATAAGATATGTTGAGATCAGATTGTCCTTGAAAACTTAACCTGGCACAGAGATATAGAGGCATACATGGGGATTTTTTCCTATTATGTATGTTTTGTATTTTATTAAAGGATGAGAATTATTACCTAGAAAATCTATAACCTAGAAATGACATGCCAAATTTAAACACAACAAATATTCATAGTAGAAAATAATAGGGGAAAGGAAATGGGCAAAGAAATATAGAAATATAAAAGAAGTATAGAAATATAAAATTAGCAATCAAGAAAAAAATACACTTATCTACTTAAATGCTTGTTTCTGTAACTTATCATGAGACCTTAACAGATATTCACAAATTCTTTTTCCACTAATCACCCCATGTACATTTTCCCTTGGCCAGCACTTCAGCTAGTTGCGGTTATTCTCCTGGTGGGGTAAAGAATTTGAAAGCTTAGTGACCCTTGCTCCATCCAGTTGTGATAGGCTTTCTATAATGTTTAGCATTGAAATGAAAGTTTTAAGAGAAAGCCCCAGAAAATTCTATGGATTACACATGGGCCTCCTTCTTATCTTAGGTAGCAACAACCTGATTTTTCCTTGATAATCAGGATCAATTACACCAGAAATTATCTTCTTTACCTGATGTTTCATTAGTATGAAAAGACTTAAATGGCCAGGTGGCCATCTTAACTTTCAGTTCAAGGGAACTATTTTTCAACAGTCAAACTTGTGGAAATTTGATATAATAGTGAAAAAAAAAATTAGTTCCAATGAATCCTGCTATCTTCTGAACCAGTATATTCTGGCTTAGGTGAAACAGCATGAAATAAGACCACTTCCTATAAGACAATGCCCTAACCATAATAAACTCCTACTAAGCGACTTCAGCATTTTATCAAGCCAGCTGCTTTGGGTTAATGAGATACATGGTAAGATAAAAAATTCCATTCACTATACTTTTTTTTGGGTGCACTTTGTTGCTATAAAATGAATTATTTAATAAGAAGAAATATAGTTTACCTTACTATGATCGTGGATAAGGCATTCAAGTAATTCACTTAGGATGAGGAGGAAAAATCATTCCATGAGAGGAAGGAAAATTCATATCCTGAGTTACTGTTTATTAAATTGAGGATCCACTGATGCCTTCTCCTTGATGAAAATGTTCCACTGTAATCAGCCTACCAGCTGTTTGCCCAAATAATGGTACAATATTAATGGTTCAGTAAAGGCTTCTTCTATTGGTGCTTTGGGTATTTAACACTTCTGAAACCAAATCAGTTGTGTTGAGGGGTTATATCATAGGCTCTACGTAACTTTTACCCATGCTACCCTGACTGATTTTCATAGGGGCACATTGACCAAACATGGCAGTCTTGATGAAGGAGACTGGGTGGTAAAAGGACAAAATGTCCACGTGATTATTAACACTCTTCTCTTTAGTGAATTCCTATGATGAGTATTTATACAGGACACAAAGCCTCAACTATGTGCCCCTTCCAGGGGTCCATCCACAGCCTTCTTTGTCAAACACTTTTGTCATCAATCGTCCAGTTTTCTTTTTCTTTGTCCTTGACCATCCAATTATTGGATATTTTTTTATTATATATCCCTAACACTGCCATTTCCACATTGATAAAGTGGATAGTCATATCTGCTGCTCAAAATTCTGCCCACTGGGATGACTTTTATTACCCACTAATTTATTGGGAGGGGCACTAGAAATAGAAACATAATGCTGCAGTCTATCCACTTTTGGCTAGTGCCATCATATTGTGCAGAATTATATATAAATCAGACCTAAGTGTTTTCTTCCTTAGCAAACCAGTTAAAAGCAAATACCAAGGGCTGGCAATTTAAATTGAAGAAAAGGTGGCATTGCAGTAGGAATTTGCACTAATAGAGTCTGAGTCACCAACTCCTGCAACTTACTTTTGCATACAAAACCCACCAGAGTCTGAGCTTGGTTATCCCTGTTCTACTAAAGGGTAAGATGCTGCTGTGCATATGCCTGCACAGCTTAGTGGATCATGATAGACAGCATAAATTACAAGATCTTTTGGTCACATCTTGAATCTGTTTAAGATTCCTGAGCCAATCAAAATCTGTTTCTCAGAAGGAAACTAGCTATTTGCAGAAGACAGTATAACTTTTTACCACGAACATCGGCTTTTCACTGTGATTCTCCTATAGGAATGGCCAGCAGTTCCACAGAGTATCTTTGTATATCCCAGACACTTTAAGGGGCATGACATTTGTGGGTCATAAAGGCTATCTTGTGGAACAGCTTATTTTGCCTTCTGGGTCTCTTACAGAGTCTTTGTCTTGCTGTAAGCCCCCCCAATTTGATTAAGAACACATTGGGACAGAAGGTAAGTCCTATTTCAAGTTACATCTCTCTTAGAGTTCTTTCTTTCTGAATGTGTCCATTCATTCAAATGTGATACAACAAAATAATAGTTATGTTGATTTAATAAAAATTTCCTAAGCATTCAAATTTTTTCCAATAATTTGAGAGTCAAATATATAAGGAACTATTTTGAGAGTCCTAAAGATTCAAAGAAGTATAATACAGAGTATTTACAAACTATCATAATACATAAATCAAGTATATGAATAAACAGAAAAGTAACAGAATGCACTGAGTACAATAAAAACAAGTTTACTTTAATATTACAAATATTCAGAAATGGGAAAGAAGAAATGCTGAGAGGAAACAGAAATTCTATGAAGGAACTTCATATTTATTAACTGTTTATGAACAATTTGTCTTTTCTCCTCCTTACAAAACAATGCAAAACAATACGCTATCCTTCTAGCAATCCTAATATTAACTCTAGTGATCTTTCTAACTTATTCTATACAACTTAGGTGTTGGTAGATATAACTAATTTGAAGATTTTTTTAAAAGAACTACAATGATTCCAGACTTTAAAAGATAGTACCCATTTAAATGGCAGGCAACACAGCTGTTATATGACTCATTGCTTGTTCATGGAACCACATAGATGAATTTCTTACAAGCAATAGATAATTTTTAAAATGTGATTTTAAAGATATTTCTCCTTTTACTATGAATCCTCAGAGAACTTCTATTAATAATAATTGATGTAAAATAAAATTTCTATTGGATAAGCACACCATAAATGATGCATTTTTTTCATGGTTATTTTTAGCTCAAAAAGCTATTTAATTCTCTGTAGATAAGTTATGTACGTGGACTGTACAAAAATGATGTATGTAAGATAATTTATTATATGTGTTAGGTTAAATATAAAGAGCTAAGATCATCACAGAATTTTTTTAATTGGTATTTCCAATTTCGTTTTAATTGTTTTGGCTATTGCATTTTGTTTTTACTACTTGGGTTTACAGCATATCAAATTCAAAAGTAGATGTATTCTATTTAACATCTAAAATATTATACATCCTCTCAACCAAAACTAAATATTTTAAACTAGTGTTATGTATTGTGGAAAATATGTAATTAAATACCAAATTTTAGCCAAACTTTAGTCAACTATCTTCTAACTAGACTTATGTATTTAACACAATGAATATCAGACCTTTACCAAATTAATATGACAGATTTAGATAACTTAAAATATGATAAATTAAAATAATTTGTGCATTCGAGTAAGTTATGCTTATAATACTGTGATATGTTTTTAGCCCTTACCTTACTACATTTAAAAAATGTATCCTTCCTTTGAGATAGTATACATAGTCTACATATACATATATTTTAAAGACAGTATATACATTTAAAACTTACAAATTATTCCCATTGTATTGATTCTGGCAGTTTGAGTTGCTAATTGATAGTTTCCTCAGTTTTTATTATTTACTTAATTTCTGATTTAAAGTTGTTTCTATTGCTAACAATGGCATTCAGAATTAATAGAGTAGATGTAGCTTTCATTTAGTTAATTTTATGTTGGTGATACATGAACAGTGACTTATTTAATTTTCTCTCATTCACTGTAAATTTAAAAATGAACAAAATAATAGCATTTCAGACTTTAGAGTCTGAAACAGAGAAAATGTTTTTGTATAAAATCATATGTTTTTATTTTGTAAAATTGTATGCATCATGTTAGAAATTTACATTAGGTATTGCCGACTTTATCTTCCGTTAAAGAGTGGTTAAATCATGGTAATTATTCTAATATAGAATGGCTTATGTAATCCAAATAGATTGGCATATAAGAATTAACTTGAGAAATAAATTACTTTCATTGAATGTGTACACGAATCATATTAATTTGTAAGAAACCTAAGTAAATGCATTAGGTGCTGTATTAACTCAGCAGCCTCAGATGTTTCTGTTGTCTCTATAAACATTCTTCCATCTTTTTACCTATCCATTTAAATATTTATCTGTTAAGACTTGAATGCTCACTGGGTTCATAGAAATTAGTTTCTTTCTTAAAGTAATTTACCAACTAAAATGAGAGACATTAATGATAATTAAAATGATAGTAAAGAATGAAATGTTGATTTCATTGGAAGAGGAACAAAGTTCTGATCAAATGTATTAAATTTGCCTTCTTGTAAGACTGCTTGCATTGTTTTAGTGTGTTCTGTAAGGTTCAAGGAATGTGTCTTTGTTAAATCCAGAGTGAAAATTTGCAGATTTTGAATAAGTGGTAGCCTAAGAAAAATCCATTCTGAGCCATACTAAAATAGTGCAGAGCCACAATCTCCAGTATAAAATACAGTTAGATTTACTTTCTTGATGACATCACAATTTATTTTTTATTTAAAGTAAATATTTTTTCTTACATATAATGTCATAGAAAGCAGTGAAAAAGGATGCTCCTTCTATTTACCTTCTTTAAAAGTATTTCTACCAGAAGGAGGCATTTCAGAAAGCAAAATCATAGCATTTGAAAACTTGAAAAGAACCTTAAAAAAATCCGATCATACCCTACAGCTTTCATATAAGTACACTGAGGTCCAGAGAATGTAATTGATTTTCCCAGGATTAGAGTTAGTGCAAGGCAGAATTGAAAGTAGAACTTTTGGGCTTAGAGGAATGTCTCCTCATACTGCATGTGTGAATAAGAAAGTAAACGTAATATAGGTAAAAGAGAGAGGTAAGATATCAAGGAAGTTATCATTGGAAGATATCTTTTTAGTATCATCTCTTTGTCAGTTCTCAGTAACATGTGTAGTTTTGAAGTTGTTAAACTACTACAACATTGCAGTGATTAGGCATGTGGTTTTCGCTAGTATGACATGGGGAGCAATGTAAAGTGATTATCTGGGTAGAAGAGGTTTGTTTCCAGTAGCATTCAATTTAGACTTTTATCCACTAAAATCTTCCACCACAAAGAGAGAAAACATTCCAGTGCTTTAGTTATAAGCATTTATACCAAGATCTGCTAAAGATAAGAAAGGCTCTCACATTTTTAAACCACTAATATGGCTCAGGCAATGTTAAGTGTTCCACTTATATTATTTCACATGAACACCATTTTACATGTTCTACATTTCTCTTTAAGTTTCTTCTATTTGCTTTTCTTCATATCAAACATCTTACATGATCTTCAAATCTTCATGTCCAATTCACTTGTCAATCAACTTGAATATGCCTTCTGCTGATATTTACTTCATTGATACCAGCTTTCCACTTCCCTTTCTGCTCTTATCAGTGTTACTAACAGCTTTACAGTATTTCCTCTGTTTGAAAGAGTCTGTCTCTTCCCCCTTCCTTGTTTTTATCATGGCTAGTTTTTTCTCATACTTTAGGTCTTGTTTTTAGAAAGATGTCTGGACTCCAGATGCTATTGCATAGTAGTCCATCTGAAATAGATTTTCTCTATATTAATCTCTTAGCAGTCTATTTCTGCTTTATAACACACTGATATTTGTAATTATTTTTATGTCCTGTTTACTTTGTTGTTATCTGCTGTCACACTAGATAGAAAACTTATAAATAGAGGAAATATATATTTTATTGGGTTGGCCAAATAGTGCCTTCAGTTTTTAAGTAAAAATAAAAGACATATTTTTCATTTTTACCAAGAACTTTATTGAACAATGTATTCACCCTTTCGTTCCACTACATTCTGCCACTTTTCTGGCAACTTCATAATTCCATCTTCCCAAAACTTTTTATCTTTTTGAGCAAAGAACTGTTCCAGGTGCCTTTTTGTCTTCCAGGGAACTGAAAATTTTTCCATTAAGAGAATTTTGTAAAGACTGAAATAAATGGAAATCAGAAGGTGCAATGTCTGCTATATATGGCAGGTGAATCAGAACTTCCCAGCCAAGCTGTAATAGTTTTTGCCTGGTCATCAAAGAAACATGCGGTCCTGTGTTATCCTGATGGAAGATTATGTGTTTTCTGTTGACTAATTCCAGACACTTTTTGTCAAGTGTGCTTTCATTTGGTCTAATTGGGAGCAGTACTTGTTGGAGTTAATCTTTTGGTTTTCCAAAAGGAGCTTATAATAGAGGATTCCCTTCCAATCCCGCCATATACACATCACCTTCTTTGGATGAAGACCAGCCTTTGGTTTGGTTGGTGGTGGTTCATTTCCTTTGCCCCACAATCCATTCCAGATTATTGTACAGTATACACTTTTCCTCACCTATCACAATTTGTTTTAAAAAACGGAACGTTTTTATTACGTTTAAGTAGAGAATTGCATGTGGAAATATGGTCAAGAAGGTTTTTTTTCACTTAACTTATGTGGAAACCAAACATCAAAGCAGTGACCATAACGAAGCTGGTGCAAATGATTTTCAACACTTGATTTAGATATATTGAGTATGTCGGCTATCTCCCGTGTGGTATAACGTTGATTGTTCTCAATTAATGTCTCAATTTGATCGCTATCAACTTCAACTGTCTACCCAACTGTGGAGCATCATCCAGTGAGAAATCTCTAGCATGAAACTTCACAAACAACTTTTGACATGTTTGATCAGTTGCAGCACCTTCTCCATACACTGCACAAATCTCTTTTTGCATTTTGGTTGTGTTTTTGCCTTTCTTGAAATAATAAAACATAATATGCCAAAAATATTGCTTTTTTTCTTCCATCTTCAATATTAAAATGGCTACAAAAAATTTACCAATTTTGATGTCTTTTTTAAAATGCACACCGATATGACAGCTATCACATACAATCTAACAGAATTGTTTTGAATGGAATTAGACAACTAAGTGCTACTAGAGGCACCGAGTAGAAAAAAAACGAATGAACATTTTGGCCAACCCAATATATTTACCCTAACATCTGCAACACCTATGAGGTAGACACAACCTAAGTTGATTTCCCCATGAGTCATCCTTTGCCCCAGTGACCTTGATTAGGAACAGAGCCTATTGTTGTTTCTTCTCAACAATAGAATATGGCAAATATGTAGATGTCAAGCCCATGATTATTTTACATTATATAAGGCTCAGTCATAGCAGGCTGGAGGAAGGGATCCTCCAGCTGGTCTTGAAGAAGGAAACTGCCCTTGTGGAGAGGGTCATGATGTAGGGCAGTGTGGGAGTTGTCTCTAGGATATGAGAGTAACCTTAGGTCAACAGCCAATACAAAATAAGGATCCTCATTCATACAGCCACAAGGAAATAAATTCAACCAACTCCCTATATGAGTTTGGAAGTGGGTTCTTCCCTTGTTGAGTCTCCAGATGAGCATGCAGCCCAGATGGCACCTTCATTGTAGCCTTGCAAAACTCTAAGAAAAAGACCTACCTCACAGAAGCTGTAAGAAAGTGTATAGGTGTTCTAACTTTAAGCTACTAAATTTGTAGTAATTTGTTGCACAGCAGTAGAAAACTAATGGAACCTAACACTGCACTTCATAGATAATTTAATTTTGTAATTGTGAAATAAGAAAATTATAACACTAGAAAAGAGAATTATATCGTTATGTAATAATCAATCAATTGTACATCAGTATAACACAATGTCAAATGACAACGGAGGAAGTTCTTAAAGAAAATAATATTGCATGCAATAGAATAAAAATCCTAGTATATGGTACTGATTCTTCCAATGCAGTTTGAAATCAGATGATGGAAAAATAAAAGTGGATGATTGATAGGCACATGCTGTAGGAAGAAGAACATACATACTGAATCAGGACATACTCACGTAGCTTAGCCATACTTAGCTATGACTGTCACCAGTTCCCTATAGTGTAAAAATTAGTCACTACCTGAACTACATAGCACCATCTGTTCTGGTTGAAAGTATGTGCTTTGATGAAAATTACTTACTTCTCACCTGGAAAATAGGGAAATGATATTGAAGCCCTCTTGGTTAATATATTTTTCATAATGTGTTATTGTTTGAAGTAATCAGATGCAAGCTTTCTCATAATTAAAGAAAAAGCTTTATGATAGTTGGAGTTGTTCATGCAAAAAAGCTGAAAACCAGTGGGGAAGAATAAAGTTTTGACCTAAGTAACTTTTGAAAATGGTGTTTTGATGGGAAATTGTAAAAGTAAAGACAAAAGAAATGGTACAAAGCACTGTAGTCTAACTGATAAGTTTCTCACAGGGGTTTAAATTAGCAATTCTGAACCTGCTTTATAGGTATACTGAGAATGAACTAAGAAGTTAATGGGTGGTGGAAGGTGGGACCTAAATGTGTCACTGTCAGAGAGGGAAGTCATAAATAAGCAAGAGGGGAAGGCTAAAATGAAACCTGTGGTATGGGGTTAGAGTTGGAGACATCAGTATATATATTCCTAGATATGTATGCCTAGTGGGCCTGACAACCCAGTAGCAATGAGCATACCCAGACTTGAGATATACTAGTTTTGAATGCAATTCTCCTATTAAAAGGATTAGGAATTCTGATCTTTGACAAAGGAGCAAAGACAAAAATAAAAGGGGGGGTGGGGGACAAAAATAGCCTTTTCAACAAATGGGGCTGAAACAACTGGATATTCACATGCAAAAAAAAAAAGAATCTAGACACAGACCTTACACCTTCACAATTAACTCTAAATGGATCACAGATCTAAATGTAAAAGGCAAAACTACAAAACTTCTGGAAGGTAACATAGGAGAAACCTAGATGACCTTGGATATTGGTGATGTCTTTTGAGATGTATCATTGAAGGGCCAAACCATGAAAGAAATAATTGATAAGCTAGCTTAACTATAACTAAAAACATATGTTTTGCAAAACAATGTCAAGATAATGAGAAAACAAGCCAGAGGCCTGGAGAAAACATTTATAAAATACACATCTGATAAAGGACTGCTATCCAAAATATACAAAGAACTTCTAAAAATCAACAATATGAAAACAACCAACCTAATTAAAAAATGAACCAAAGACTTCAGCATTCACCTCAGAAAAGAAGATACGCAGGTGGAGAAGATATGCAGATGGCAAATAAGGAAATGAAAAAATGTTTCACTTTATTTTTCATCAGGGAAATGCAAATTAAAACAATGAAATACCACCACATACTGGCCATCCTTGACCAAAATCTGGAACACTGACAACACCAAATGCTAGCCAAATGCTAGAGTAAATGACCCTCTTATGCATTGCTGGTGGGAATGCAAAATGTTACAACCACTCTGAAAAACATTTTAGAAGTTTCCTACAAAATGATACATTATCTTATCATACAATTTCAGCAGTGGCACTCCTTGGTATTCACCCAAAGGAGTTGGAAACTTATGACCACACAAAAACATGCACATGATGTTTATATCAACTTTATAACTGTCAAAACTTGGAAGCAGCCAAGATGTCCTTCAGTAGGTGAATAGATATATAAAATCTGGTACATCAAGACAGTGGAATATTATTCAGTGCAATAAAAGCTATCAAGCCATGAAAAGACATGGAAGATCCTAAAATGCATATTAGTAGTGAAAAAAGGCAATCTGAAAAGGCTACATAGGGTATGATTCCAATCATATGGCATTCTAGAAAAGGCAAAACTATAGAGACAGTAAAAGATAAGTGGTTGCCAGGGTTGGGGGAGAAGGATGGTGATGCACAGGAGATTTTTAAGACAGTGAAAATACTCTGTATGATACTATAATGATGGATACATGTAATTACACATTTTTCCAAACCCATAGAATGTACAACTCTAAGAGTGAATCACAGTGTAAACTATGCACTTTGGATGATTATGGTGTATCAATGTAGGTTCATCCATTGTAACAGATGTACCACTCTCATGGCAGATGTTGATAATGGGGGAGGTGATGCATGTGTGGGAGCTGGGAGTACATGGGAAATCTCTGTACCTTCCCCTCAGTTTGGCTGTAACCCTAAAACTGCTCTTAAAAAATAGTCAATTTTAAAAAGTCAGTTCAATAAAATACTATTTTAGAATAATATTTCAGAAAAACTGTTCTGGGTATTAACAGCAGTGAATTGACCATCTGCATTCAATGGAACAGGTATTTCTCTCCCCAACATTAACTGCTCTTATATCAGAACACTCAAAAATGAAAAACAGATTTCCAGATTGACACTAAAAGTTCAGTTCAGCAACAACCAAGAGGTACAAAGTGAAATAGAAAATGAGAACAAGTGAAGGATAGCTTCATTGATCTCAGAGAGCATATTATATTGGAGACTTTAGCACTGAAATTCCTCCCAGAATTTATTTAATTACTCTTGTTGTGGTCAAACAGAGAAGATGCTAAAAAACAAAAAATCTTGACTGAAGTTTTCTTTTATCTTATGTGTATATATAATATATTCAATTTGTATAAAGTAGAAACTACCAAAGGGAACTTTGAATATTAAAAAAGAGAGAGAGAGAGAGAGAGAGAGAGAAGCTGCATATGTGAGAAGCTGCATATGTGTAAACTCAATTTCCTACAATCCTAAGAATATAACATGAAAGATATTTGCTATTTTGATGAAGGCATTGTTGTCATTAACATGAAAACAAGGTTGTTTATTTATGATGTTCATGTAAAAAGATACATATATATGTATCTTTTGATACATTGTGTATATACATTATACATACAATCTTATATTGCATTGGTGTCATGAGGAAAAAGGTAGAAAAATGAAATATAACATTTATATTACCAAACTTTCTATGCCTTACTTCAAATACCACTTCTCCATGACTTTCTAATTCTTTGAAAAATTTTTTGTGACTGTCTCTTTTTCTGCAAATACAATCTTCGGTGGAAACTCAGTATGTAAAATAGGGGAAAGAAATGTCACTTCAATTGAAAGATAAATGCTCAAATGAAGTGACTGGCAGTATAAACTCCTTTATCTCTGAAGTGACCTTTTAAATTTTAAAACACTGTGGGGCACATTTGGAATACAGTAATTCTGTAGCACTTTAACCCTTATTTTTTAGCAATAGATTGTTTATATTAGTTGCATTGTTTATATTAGTTGCATTCTGAATTCTGGATGAAACATTCTTTCAGAGCCCTGAGAATACTACTGCATGAATTTGACATCTCAATATTGGAAATGAACACATATAGAGGATAAAACAACATGGTTCCAAGGGCAAATTGGAATTATCAAGCTGATTAAATGTATTTGTTACCTTCCTCAACTCCCTATCTTCCTTATCCCCATGGCACACAATCACCACCCATGTCCCTGTACCTTGGAGGACAAATTTTTCAATGCGCAGTTCACCTTTTCATTCCTTGAACTGCACTCTAGCCGATCACCTTTCACACTTCCTGTCTATGTATACAAGAATTTATTGGTCAGGGGGCCATTAATTTAAGTAAAATTGTGGAGGACACAGTTTCAAATCTCTAAATGAGAGTGTAACGTTTGATGATCTCAAAGATGCTCTCTATCCAAGATTCTAATTTTATCTTAAGTTCTAAGTTAGTTCTTTAAAAACAGGTATTTCTAAGTGGTATCATGTATTCAAGAAATATGATATTGTTGTGGGAGGATGAGATGATCATAGCTCTTGTAACAATGTTGGAAAAATGCATGGATATAGTTGGCATGGTGAGAATGGAGGACACAGAAAGAGAGATGTAGATTCCTAGCGTTAGCAATGTCATTGAGGTGCTAAATTAACTATCATTCTATCTCAGAGCTTCTAGTAATATAGCAATTTTTTTTTCCTGAATTTTGAAAGTTGGTGAAGTAGGATTTTCTGTTTTACATAGATGAAATCATCTGAACCTAACAGGTATATTTTAACAAAATTCACTAGGCACAAAAAATATTTCTGCTCAGATAAAGACATGCTAATGTACTAGCTATTTTAATACTAGCAGACATTAAATTCTTTAGTTTGTCAAATGATTATTTTGATAGTATAGACAGTGTATAATTTTGCTTCTAAAAACATAAAACAAATCAAAATAACTATAACTCAAGGAAAATATATATATTATTTTAAGGATACTTGACAGCATATCAAATCCAAGGAAGTGTTGACAAATCTGTCCTAAGAAGATCATAATCATGTACTGTTCCAAAGACTTTAATATAATACCTTTGAAGAACATTCACCTTTACTCTGCCAATCATATGACCCAGGTATCTACCACAGTCATTAAGATTAGGAGTTTAAATACCATATGAGAGAGAGCCCAATTGACCCATGATGAATCAGCTTTTGTTCCCTGCTCCAGTTACTATGGCCAAGGGTTTGTGGTCAATCAGCTTTACTTGAATTTAACAATGATCTATGACTATGATGGCAATAGTTCAAACTTGTCACAAGAAAACTAAAACTTTCAAGGTAAGACAATTAGCCTTGCCTCATAAGATTTTATCAGCCCAACAGATGTATTATAAAACACAAGGAAGATTATTGTCTTTATGAAAGGAAAGGGGATGGAAAAATAGAAAAACATATCAAGGAAACATAGCATTTAGAATACTCTATTGTATAAAGTTTTGTGAATTTAGCAGTATATATTATTAGATTAAATAAAACTGTGTAGTTGCCAAGGTATATTTAATAATCTAATAAGGCAAGAAGAGTGCAATCGATTTTTTTTTCTTATAATGTTTTCTATGCTATACCCAGAGGGGTCTTTCTGAAGTCTTAGAAATATAAATCTAAAGGGTCATGGCCTTGCTCTAATTAAAGTCCTTAAATGACTTCCCACTTTTCTCAAAGTGTGAAGGACAAACTCTTCTTCAGAGACTGAGGGCCACTTCATGCTTTGGAATTTGCTTTCCTCTCTGACCTCATCTTTCACTAGCAGGCCACTTACATTTCATACCACAGCCTTAAGAAATAGCTTCCAGTCTCTTTTATATTCTGTCCTTCTGGTTTTCACTTCCTTTTTTTTTTCTGATCTCCTGTGTGCTCCCATAGCACCCTGACAATATAATTATATTCACGTAAAAACTGTGTATTTAATTGTCTGTCTCCATCACTGGATAGTATGCTCAGTGAGGCTCACATCACGTATGTTTGATTCGCAATGTTCTCTCAGTAATAGCAGAATCCCTATTATATAATAAGCCCTCAATATATATATATGTGAAATGAAGAATAAACACTAAATTTTAATAATGTTCCAATAAAAATAATCAGTTGACCAAAGATAAATTATAATATTCTTTATAGGATACCTCCTCTCATTTGAACCCAGATATAAGCTTTAGCAGATATTCAGAGAATCCTCATTGCTACTCCTCACCAGTATTAAAATGGCATAAATAAAAAGGATTGCACATGATAAATAAGGGTTCAGAAAATGAATACTGTCATAATACTTTATATATGCATACATACATACTTATATGTCACTATAATGTGACATTATTTTAAAAGAAATAATATAAAATTATTAAGGATTTGTGGTTAAAATTAGGTGGCTCATGACTTGATGTCTAACTTAGAGAGTTATTATGGAGTGATTACTAGTAGAGATAAGGTAATGATATTATGTTTATTATGATAATATAATTTTCTCTGTGGTGGTTTATTAAGTGTAAATTAGTACAAATTAACCTTGGTAACCTCATTCTTTCTTATTACTTTATTTGAAATATTAGTTATCACTAATCTACATTGAAATTGCTCTATCTTCCAAATAGCCTATATGGTTAGAAGTAGACTGATCAGTCCTAGTCAGAAAAGAAGAAACGCAATTACTGATTATTCCAAATAGTTCATTATTCACATAAAATTGGCTCTGAGTGACATAAGTAAGGATATTTCCATATATATATAAATGAAAAAAATAATTGAATGTCATTCATTGAGATAAAAAGTTATTGATGGTCATGGTGGAGTGGGCTCTCACGTGGAGGTGGGGAAGTTTGGCTTTCGGGAATGATCACTAAGACTCACAAAGGAGACCTGGGCTTTGGGTTCCCAGAGAAAAAGAAGAAGAAAAGGAAGGTAGTTAAAGAACCAGAGACTCAATACTCTGTTTTAAACAGTGACAATTATTTTGTGGAGGTTTGTCCCACAAGAGCCACATCACCCTCGAAGAATATGGTCCAAGAGCAGGCACCCGAAATGCCTCTAATGAATGAAAAGGAGTCACAGCACCGTCTGCGAGGAACTCCTAGAACCTGAGACCATGTTACGTGCCAAACGGATTGAGTCATCGCCCAGCCCCACAAAGCAGGCACTTGGTCCATCTGAGTCCCTCGGTAGGGAAAAGAAGAAGAAGAGAAAGTCCGTGTCCCCTGGCGCAAGGGTGAAGACCTCCGCAGACCACAGGCAGGGCGAGGAGGTGACCAGAGTTGGCAAGAAGCTCAAAAAACACAAGAAGGAGAAGAAGGCACAGGAAGCTACAGCTGTCTCAGCCAAGGACCCTTAGTTCTGTGAGGCCAGGGACGCTTTGTACACTTGCTCAGTTGGGAAAGGTGGCGTCCCTGAGCAGGCAGTCTCGGGACAGAAACGGAAGCATTGGAGCCCCAGGGAACACAACATGAGGATGAAGAAGAAAAAGAAAATCCACCAGGAGGGAGATATCCCCCTAGGGCACCCTGAGCTCTCCATGTCTGTGGAGAGCAGCCGTAGGAAAGGAAGTAAAAAGAAGTCAGTAAAATTAGAAGCTCCAGAATACACCCCAATAGGACATGACCCCAAGGCCCCTGTGAAGAAGAAAATGGAGTCCAAGAAAAAGGCAGAGCAGGCAGACACTGAGTTGCCAGCTCTAAGAAGAGGCAGGAGAACCTTAGGAGGAGGAGCCCGACATGGACTTGGAGGTAGTGTTGGAAAAGAAGGGCAACATGGACGAGGCGCACATAGACCAGGTGAGGCGAAAGGCCTTGCAAGAAGAGATCAATCATGAGTCGGGGAGGACGGAAGCTTCTGACACCAGGAAGCAGACAGGAACTCAGTTTGGCCAATGAGATACTGCTGGCTTTGAAAATGAGGAACAGAAACTGAAATTTCTCAAACTCATGGGTGGCTTTAAAAATCTGTCCCCTTCATTCAGTCGCCCTCCTAACATGGTTGGCAGGCCCAACATGGCCCTCAGCAAGAAGGTGGCCGACACCCTGCAGCAGAACCTGCAGCAGGACTACGACTGGGCCATGAGCTGGAAGTACAAGCAGAGGGCCAGCCTTGGCTTCTCCACGGCTCTGGACAAAATCTTTTACATTGACAGGAATGCATCCGGGTCAATCAAGTTTGAAGATTAAACTCTCCTGTCTTGTCCCCCCAAACGGCCAACATTGCTTTTATTGTTCTGTTACGCAGATGAAAGCCATAGGACAGTTGTCTTGAATTGAATTCCTGCAGAGATAAAGGACAACTATGTTGATGTGCTTGGACAAAGTGGGGTGAGGGCAGCTCGTTTCAGGAACCAGGAGAACATGTGAGTGGCTGAAACCTACTGTTTTCTGTGTGAAGCTTCCGTCCCTGTTGAAGACAGTGAGTATCAATAGCAATAGCTCACGCTTGTCTAGTGCTTACTGTGTGCCAGGCACATATGTGTCTCCCTTGCATTAATGTATTTAATCTTTATGATTCTGATTCTGCCTCACCATGGGGCAGAGGTGAGGCAGGTCTGCCTGGGCCCTGACCAACAAGCATCAGCCAGGTCTAGAGTCTTACAAGTCTGTGTTAGCAGTGATTCAGGTGGGCCACTTCCCTCAGAAGGTGAACTTGGCCTTTCACGGATTCAACCTTGAGATGCATAACAGAAGAGGCCTACAAGATAAGATTCTGCATTTGAGTTAGCTCTTCAGGGCAAATCCCCTTCCGACAGGGGAATAAATCTTTCCCAGTCTTGATCCACACTACAGGAACTTGCCCAGTGTAAAAGGAACCAACCACTGCTTCTCTAATCATTTTTATCTTGCTGAGAGATCACACTACACTTTGGACTTGCTTGGCTGTCAGGAAGGATTGTGCTCAGCCATCTACTGGGTGCTTCCGGAGAGTGGCTGAGCGATTGTCCCTGATCTATCACCACAGTGATAGCTTTCATTAGGGTGTGGTGGTCAGGCCTTTCCCCTCTTGCTGTTTGGTATCTTCAGTCTCTCTGTGATAGGATTTGACTTTTCTAGCTCAGTGTGGCTGAATGAGTTCCACTTGGCTTGGGAAGGTTTATTAAAGTCTGTTCCTGAAGCAGGGTCTAAGCAGAGAAGGCTGGGCAGCCAAGGCGGCAAGATGCCAAGTGTCCTCAGATTGAACTTAACCTTGTCTCGGCTGCTCTCGTAGGCACAGACCACTGTTGCTCTAGTGACAGCTCCTGCCCTGCAGTTAGCTGGGCCTGTGTCCATTTGTAAATTAAACAACACTGTCTTGAGTCACCTCCCCCCTTTTGCCCATGTACTGGGCCCTCCTCAGGCTGTCTGCAAGTTTTTGTGGTGTGATTTCCCATGTTGTTCTTCATTTGTTGACTCCATGTAGCACACAGCCTGTCTCCACTGGAACAAGGCAGTTTTTGGACTTTTATTCAGAATCTGGGAGAGATGGGTGAGAGGTCTGGTATTTAAGCACAGCCAAGGTCTTAGCTGAATACATAACAACCCTGTTCTCAAACTTGTCGGCTATTTCTCCCTTGGGGGTTGCTCACTGACTGACCCCCCTCCTATGGCAAGGTCCTTCCCTCCTTATAACTGCCTTTATCCAGCTGTTCTCCAGACCTCGTGATTCTTAACCACTTTATTCCTTGGGGTGATTCCTGCTGTTTTGCCTTAGCCCACTAGGCCCCTCCGTGAGGCCACCTTTCTGTGGCTAGACTGGCCAATCAAAAGTGTTTGCCAGATAGACACAGTTCTCTCCTTAAAAATTGTGTGTTCAGCTCTGCAAACTTAGAACTGTTCAGGTTTGTGGTTGGAATAATGCCTCCATGCCCCGCCCCACCCATCCAAGTCCTGATCATTGGAACCTGTTAATATGTTGTGATACAAAACAAAAGGGAGTTTAAGGTAGCAGATGGAATTGTTTGCTAATCAGTTGACCTTAATATGTTTAGACTGGGCCTACCCAGATAATCCAGGATTAGAAGTAGAAGAGGGAGACAGAAGAGTCAAGAGACTTGCAAGAAACACTCAACAAGCTGTCACTAGTTTGAAGATGAAGGAACCACAAGCCAAGGAATGCAGGTGGCCTCTAGAAGCTGGAAAAGGCAAGAAAACTGATTCTTCCCTAGAGCCTCCAGAAGGAATACAGCCCAGCTGACACCTTCATTTTGAAGGTAAGCCCACTGGACTTCAGACCAGGAGACCTGTAAGATGGTAAAATTGTGAATTTTTAAGCCACTAAGTTTGTAGTAATTTAAAGCGCAATAGAAAATTAATACAGGCCTCATGCAGAAGTTTTTCTCACTTTCACCTTATTTCCTAAAATTTTTTGATTTTTTTTTCTGTTGTTTCTCCATCATCCTTCATGTAGTAGTAGCAGACTTCATCTCATGTAGGCCATGATCTTCAGAGACTGGCTAATTGATTTAGTAACAGGCTGAGGAAACCAAACAAGAACATAGAAAATCTAAGCTTCCACCTGGGCCAGGTAACATATGGTTCAGAAGCTGCTTTGATGTAATGGATACCTGACCGAACGTGAAAGTCCAAGTCCAGGTTAATGGAAGAGCATTAGAAATTCACTGACTCAGGCTTGGTCACTGATGCTCTCTGATGTGTACAGCCTCAAAGTAGATGACTTAAAAGTGCGTAATTTGTAAATTTGCCAATTGATTTTCATTTGAATAGTATCATATAGTAAAAGTGGTATAGGAAATAATTTTAATGAAAATAATTTTGTGAAATAAAGGCCACTTGGGAATATTTGAGCAGTACCAAAAAAAAATTTATTGGTGATGAAATTATAGGGGTTTAATTTTGTTCAGAGTACAAAAATCATTTGAACTATTATATTAATTTTAAAACTGGATATAACACTCAGATTATCTATTAGTGTTTCTCAACTCAAGGGATGTTTCCTTCCAAAGAGCATTTAAAAAAAATAAGAGGGGACACTTTTGGTTGTCACATGACTTGTGGGTTGGATTGACATTAAGCATCCAGATGACACTGTCTGCTGAAAGCCTGCAGTGTTCAGGAAGATACCTTGAAACTAAGAATCAACCTACCTCAAATGCCAACTGAAAAACCACAAATTTAGAAAGCAGGAAATCAACAATATAAACAAACTAGTCGTAGAAACAGGATTGAAATTGTCTGCATATAGTAATCTCTGAATTTAGTAAGGACTATATATAAGGATATCATTATTTTTGAGGATGATTTTATATTTCCATTCCATTCATCACACAGATATTAAAATTTATAGGTAGCTATAGGTGCCAGAATTTCCATATTCTTCAGATCTCCTTGCTTTTGTCCCCTCCTGATGGTGGTCTTCCCATGTGCTCCTCCTCCAAGAGAGAGGAAAGTCTTTGTCATGCAACTCCTTCTGTCATAATCTATTATTGTTTTGCTAGAGCCCCATTGGTGGTAAAGTGTGGAGGCTGTGCCTTGGGGTCTCTGACCTTCACAAATGTTTCTCCAGTGCTATAGCTTTGTTTCCCCCACTCCATTCCCTGGTTGCAGAGTTTCTAGTCTATTTCCTTGAACACCTGACTCTTGTTAGTAGTGTCTTTTTCTTCCCTCAGGTGAGACAGGAAGGTTGGAAGAAGCTAGACACAGAGGAATTCTCTTTTCCAGCAGACAGAACCTCTGGCTGTGACTTTGGTCCTGGAAAATAGGTTTTCTTTCATAGAGAAGGCTCTAAGTGTGTTTCACAAGGCTTATCATTTGCCTTCCCTGCTAGAGCCAAGAAAGGATCTTTCTCATATTCTTACCATAGGAACCTGATGGGGATCCTGGAAGTATTTTGATACTCCTCTGTATTCAGCATTTCATGAAAATTACCATTTGTGTGTTCTTATCAGTTTATGCCTTCAATGATTTCTGCTTTGGGTAACCTGATCTCAGTTCCTATATCATTCTTGATGTGCCTGTCTCTCCAGATTTTAGAGTAGCTGTTTGCCCAGTAATATCATTGATTTGATGAGTCCAAGAAAAGTCATTTCTTTTCAGTTTTCTTGTTGTAAGACCAGGAGTGATAACTTCTAAACTCTTTACTTTTGTGGCTTTACTTGTCAAGAATGCAACCATAAAGCTGGAATCTTTTCCTTTAACCTTTCTAAATTTCTGTCTTCTTTCCAGAAAGAACCAATAATTGCAATTCTGACATACTTCAATTACTTATGAAAATTTTTGTCACTTTCTAAAAAGGAATACAGTGAGAAAGAGGGGGTATGAAAAAAAAAAAGAACAAAAAAACTAGTCCAATGGTTTGGGAAAATCATCATAAAAGAACTGTCAAACAAGTAATTCCTGAAAATTTTAAATATGAAGAGACCAAAAAAACAAACAAAAGGTATAGCTATGGGCTAAATTATGTTTCCTTAAAATACATATGTTGAAGCCCTAATCACAGCGTGACCATATCTGGATTTACAAGAAGAGGAAGAGAGATTTCTTTCTCTCTCTCTACCATGTGAGAACATCACAAAAAGACAACCTTCTGAATATTGTTACAACTGAACTCGTTGTTTGCCTTGGTTACAGTCTCACCACTGGGTTGGCAAATGTAAGACAGAGTAGAATATTTCTTCAAAGACTTTAAAAATGAGGTGAATACTGAAATGCTAACCCTTGGAAGGCTGGTAGAAACTTGAAGCTTAATTGTAACCAGGTCAACTTTCTGCTAAACCAAAAATACCATTGTCTTCTACAGGATTTAAATGAGAAACGAATTTCATAACATAATATTTAAAATACTGTATTAAAATACAATATTAAAAACACAATACAAGACACGATGTAAAACTGGCATGAGGATGAGGAAAAATATCAATTTATATGGGAAAAGATAACCTATAGATGCCAAAACAGAGATGACATAGATGTTAGGATTATCTGTCAAAGATTTTAAGCACCTATTTTTTAAAATGTTCCCACAAGAATGAGTAAATTCTCTTGAGTGAATGGAGAGTTAGAAGTCTAGCAAAAGTAGAAAATATAGAGAACAAAATGGAAATTTTAGAACTTTAAAATGCAATAACCATCTTTTTTAAAAAAGAAATCAAACTCCTGGAGTGATCACTAATAGAATGAAAATGACAGAGAAGATAGCCACTGAACTTAAAGGTAAATCAACAGAAATAATACAATTGAATTGCAGGAAGATAAAAAAGTGAAATACAAGAGTAAAGAGTCTTAGGGACCGTGGGGCAGCAAGAAAAGGTCTACAATTAATATTGTTGGAGTTGCAGAGACAGAAGAGAAGGAATGTGGTCCTATAAAAATATTTGAAGAAATAATGTCTGATAACATCCCAAATATGGTGAAAGACATAAACTTACATGCCAAAGACTCTCAGTGAAACCCAAGCAAGATAAGTCCCAAATAATCCACTTTCAAGCATAACATAATTAAACTCTTAAAACTAAAACAAAAAAAGAAAGAAAGAAAGAAAGAAAGAACGAAAGAAAGAAAGAAAGAAAGAAAAATATATTTGAGAACAGTTGGTAAAAAAAAAAAAAGACTGGGTTCTTATAAGAAAGCATGGAGGCCAAAAGGAAGTATAAGACTGTTTATAAAGTGCTGAAAAAAGTGTGAACCCATAATTCTATATCCAATGAAAATATCCTTCAGGAAAGAAGGGTAAGTTAAGTTCTTCTCAGATGGAGGAAAACTAAGAGTAGTTATTGTCAGTATATCAGGTCTATAAGAATTGCTAAAGGAAGGTTTCCATACAGAAGGGAATTATATAAGAAGAAAACTTAGAACATAAAGAATAAAGAATAGCACCAGAAGTATCATCTCAAGTTAAGTATAATAAACAACTTTTCTGCTCTTGAGTTATTTAAACTCTGTATGACTATTACAATCATAATCTAATAGAATTTTCAATAGATAGATAGATATAGATATGGACATAGATTGTGATATAATATATGAGACAACTACAACACCAGTGGGAAGGCAATGGAACCTTCATAATTGTAAGATTACTACTTGATGTGGTAAAATATCAATTGTAAGTAAAATGTGAAATGTTAATTATATATGTCATAATATCTATAGCAACACCTAAAATATAAAAACTAAGAAGTAGACTAAAAAGATAACAGATGAATTAAAATAGAATAATAAAAAATGTTTCAATGACTCAAAAGAAGTGTAGAAAGGAAAAGTAGAGAATATATATTATATATATCTGAAGCAACCAGAAAATAATAAAATGATAGACTAAATCGAAACATATTAAAATTATATTGAATTTAATGACTTAAATTCAGCAATTAAATAAAAGAGACTGTTATGTTGATAAGTGATCCAAATATATGTATTATACAGGAAACTCATTTCAAATATAATGATATATGTAGGTTAAAAGTAAAAAGATAGTAAAGATTCAACCATGTTAATGCTAATCAAACAAAAGCAGTGACTATATCTATATTAATAATAAGTGACTTAATAAAGTAGGTAAGAGAATAGAAAATTAATAAGAATATAAAGAAACATTAGAGGGATAAAAGGGACAATTCACTAAGAAGATATAATGGTACAAAATATGTAGATAGCTAATAAAAGAGCTTCAAAATATAAGATGGAAAAACTCACAGAACTGAAAGGACAAATAGAAAAACCCATAATTATAGATGGAGACAACACTCCTTCTTTAGTAATACACAGAAATAGCAGACAGAATAATCAGCAAGAATATAGAACATAACACCATCAACCAATGGGATATGATATATATAGAACACTTCATCCTACAATAGCAAAACGCCCTTTACTTTCAATTGTGTGTAGAATAGTCATCAAGATAAACCATGTTTTGCATCATAACCCAAACTCAAAATTTTTTTTAAAACTTGGAATCATACAATGACATTCTCTGACCATAATGGAATTAGCAGAAAGGTAATGGGAAAATCTCCAAACATTTTGGAAAGAAACAAGAAAGTTCTAAATAATTCATAGATCATTGTGGAGAATTAGAAAATATTTTGAGCTGAACAAAATTAAAACTATAACATCAAACTTTATGGTATGCAGCTAAAACAATGCTTAAGGGAAAATTTCTATGATTAAGTGTTTATATTAGAAAAGAAGAAAGGTCTCAAACCAATAATAATCTTAGCTTCCTCCTTACAAAACTAGTAAAGAAGAACAAAATAAATCTAAGTATGTGGAATGAAGGAAATAATGAAGATGGGAGTAGAAATAAAATTGAAAAGAGGAAAACAATAGAGAAAATCAAGGACACCTAAAGCTGGTTCTTTGAAAAAAAAAAAAAAGTTGGGTGAACATCCAACAAAACTGGAAAAATAAGACACAAATTAGCAATATGAGACATGAAAGATGTGCTACTACAGACTGAAGACATCAAAATTATGTAGAGGAAATGAACTAATTCTTAAAAACACAAAAGAACACAAATAATCACAACTAAAGATGAAATGAAAAACCAGGACAGCTCTATATCTAGAAATGAGCTGAATTTGTCACTTAAAATCTTCCTCAATAGCCTGCCAAAGAATTTTTCAGGAGGGCTATACCATTTAGTCTCACTGATTCTGGGTACAATGTATAATCATGCTCCTCCCCCAAGAGTAGTTGCTTTTCAAATGTGTTTGCTTCCTTTTCTTTTTTTGTAAACTTTTTTTAATTGAATAAAAGATTCTTTAAATTCTCTAGTGCTTTACAATTTTCAGAAGTGTTTCCTTTTCTTTTTTGTCTTCCTCCTGATTGAACTCTTCAGCTATCTGCATGAAGTTTTCACCAGTGCCCTAATGGCAGTAGCCCTTGTTAAAATTTCCCCGCACCTTCAGGCTTCTGCTCTGTAGTGTAGACTGGAAGAAAATTCCTGGTGGAGCTTTTCACCCCTCAAGAGCTGCTGCTCTCCTTTACAAGTCTGCACCACAGTGAAGATTACTGACCTCTTTCCAAGTCTTTCCATGTCTTTAGTGTTTGTGGAGAAAGCTGTCAAGAAGTTAATGAATTCTCCCAATTATTGCAACATTAGAGGTTTCATCCTCTTCTGCCTACTCACACTCAAGTCTTCACCCCGCGTCAGATTTTCTATCAGCTCTTACAGACTCTGTCTCTCTGCCTCTCTCTCCCTGTCTCTCTCTCTCTCTCTCTCTGCAGGCACCATCTCTCTTTAGATTTTGGGCCAGTTGGTTACTCTGTAAATGCAGATTCCCAAGGGGTTAAAAACATTGAAAAAGTTAGTCCAACTCTTTCTTTCAGTGTGTGAAAGACCCTGCTTCCATAATTCTATATCCTGGGGTGAAAATCTGAGATTGAACCTCTTTCTTTTATTAGCATATTTTGTAGATCTTTTACCTGTGAGCACAAATCTTCTTCGTTTTGCTGTACTGTAGAGTATTTCTTAATATGGATTTAGAGCATATCATGTAACCAATTCCTAATCTATGGTCATAAATTTTAAGTTTTTAAGTCAAACGTTGCTTCTATAGAAGTCTCTAAGATATAGCTGTGTGATTATTTCAATAGGATAAATATATGAACTCGAAGTGGTGGTACAAACAATCTGAGTTATCTTTCTAAAGCACAAGTCTAATCATACATCTCCCACATTAGAGTCCTCTGATTTTTTTCTCCTTAGGTAAATCAAAATACCTTTATCATTTCCTTCAACCTACTTCTAGCATTTCAATCTCCTATTCTACCTACAGTTTTACCCCTTCAGGGATATAAAATTATGCAAGGTTGTTTTTTTTTTTTCTGACAGCAAGAACTCTTAAACCTATGATGTAATATAATTTTTATCCTACAGAGATTCCCTCATAGAAATTTGATTCTTCATCATGCTTATTGTACTTACTGTGAATAGACATAAGAAACAACTAGATGAAAAATCTAAGTCTAATATGTTGTGATACTGCTATTAAAGGCATGTCTGTTAGGTTGTTCAAAAAAATGTACATAATGAATTTCTCTTTACATTTAGAGCCAGTAAAAGTGTGTTTTCCCTTTCTTTATGAATTTATTTACTTCCTTTTATTAGATAATGAGAACATTATAACAACTGTTCTGTTTCTGTTTTGATTTACTGGAAACTTTAGTCAAATTTTGTGTTCCAAGTTAGAATGCAAGCCTAATTTTTTTTTTAGAGTAAGAAATTGGTCAATAACTTTTTTTTTATTGGAGTATAGATGCTTTACAATGTTGTGTTAGTTTCTGCTGTACAGCAAAGTGAATCAGCCACATGTATATATTTATCCCCTCTTTCTTGAATTTCCTTCCCATTTAGGTCAACACAGAGCAATTGAGTAGAGTTCCATGTGCTATACAGTCTGTTCTCATTAGTTATCTATTTTACACATAGTAGTGTATGTATGTCAATCCCAATCTCCCAATTCACCCCATCCCCGCTTCCCCCCTTAATATCTGTACATTTGTTCGCTACGTCTGTGTCTCTATTTCTGCTTTGCAAATAAGTTAATCTATACCATTTTTCTAGATTCCACATATATGCATTAATATACGCTATTTGTTTTTCTCTTTCTGACTTACTTCACCCTGTATGACAGTCTCTAGGTCCAGCCATACCAGCCTAATTTTATTACTACATTTTTCTATAAGTTTATTGACCAATTATAATATTCAAGGTGCTATGCTAATTATAGCACATATAAAAGGGAAAAAGATTGTTCTTGTGCTGCTTACTTACAGTAATTTTGGGGAACAATTGGCTAAAAATTTCAAACAATGGAATATAACATAATGCAAAGAGTTCATGAAAATGGATTATTATCACCTGGAGGAGATTTTAAAAATGTTAAGAGTTTCCACGCTTCATAGTATATAAATTAAGGAGAAGTTAGGTTTAGGAATAAGAAACATGAAGATGTGAGTACCTGCAAGGCATGTTAGAAGAACAGTGAGAAAGCTTTTCATTCTTATAAATAGAAAATTTAATAAAATATACTTTGGCTTTGGATAAAATTGATAGAAATTATTGGTCATAATAAAACTTTAAGACCAAGATTTTATAAAGTCAAATGCGATTTATCAGAGCACTAAACTAAAAATGATCAGTAAATCAATGTAGAACATTTCTATTCCAATGATTATAAAAGACTTGGGAAAAAGGACAAAATATGGATAAAAGAACTCACTTTAAATGTATAAGATTCTGGACTTCCCTGGTGGCACAGTGGTTAAGAATCTGCCTGCCAATACAGGGGACACAGTTCTGAGCCCTGGTTCAGGAAGATCCCACACGCCACAGAGCAACTAAGCCCTTGCGCCACAACTATTGAGCCTGTGCTCTAGAGCCCGCGAGCCACAACTACTGAAGCCTGTGCGCCTAGAGCCCATGTTCCGCGACAAGAGAAGCGACCACAATGAGAAGCCCGCGCACTGCAACGAAAAGTAGCCCCCGCTCGCCTCAACTAGAGAAACCCTGCACACAGCAACGAAGAACCAGCACAGCCAAAAATAAGTAAATAAATACATACATACATAAATTTATTTTTAAAAAAGGAAATGAGAGTTTAAAAAACTGCATAAGATTCTGATTCTTATCTTTTTTTTTTTTTTTTTTTTTTATGCTGTACGTGGGGCCTCACCCGTTGTGGAGCACAGGCTCCAGACACGCAGCCTCAGCAGCAATGGCTCATGGGCCCAGCCACTCCACGGCATGTAGGGATCTTCCCGGGCCGGGGCATGAACCTGTGTCCCCGGCATCGGCAGGCGGACTCTCAACCACTGCGCCACCAGGAAAGCCCTCTGATTCTTATCTTTAATAAGGAAAAAGCAAGAGTCTCTACTTCCTAAGGTCCTTCCTAAAGTTATTCAATGCAAATTATTACTTGAAATATGTTTTAAATTATTAAAAATACTCATGTAATCTCTGAATCCAAACAATCTAGAAACATGTAAAATATATTTGCTCCTTCAGTCTATAGAATGAATATGTTTGATATGCGAAAAGTAATTTATGAATCAAATAGTGTATGTGTTAAATCAGACCCTCACTTAATCAAGTATGTGGATCTTAATTAAGAAACAGATTCCTTAAGTCTCCTTGCAGATTGCATTTAAGAGAGTGCTTTACAGACTCAAACACAAAGACAATGAAGGGGAGCAGAATATAGCTCTCCAGAATATGCCACTTTGGCATGTAGATTATTTCAAGCTGAAGATAATTTGGGCCCAGCAGACTCAGGAAAACTTTTACCTCTACCTTAACTGCCTAAAAGAATTCTGATGGGGCCTAGCCCAGAGACAGAACTATTACCAGAGATAACTTTTTTTATCTGAAAGAATTACCTGCATGGCCAGGCAAACATCTGATTACCAAATATCTGCTCTTCTTACTGTCCCTTTTTTTTTTTTAACTTTTTATTTTGTATTGGAATATAGTTGAATAACAATGTTGTGTTAGTTTCAGGTATACAGCAAAGTGTTTCAGTTATATATACATATACATATACCTATTCTTTTTCAAATAATTTTCCCATTTAGATTGTTACATAATACTGAGCAGAGTTCTCTGTGCTATACAGTAGGTCCTTGTTAGTTATTCATTTAAAAAATAGCAGTGAGTGAACTTATGACTACCATGGGGGAGAGGTGGTGGGGAGGATAGTTAGGGAGTTTGGGATTGACATGTACATACTTCTTACTGTCCTTTGAATTACCCTCCTTCCCTTCGAAGCTCTAGGCCCCTATCCCACTACTTAGCTCAGAGTGGCATATAAGCCGTAGTTGCCTGAGTGCCTTTGAGTCTCATATTTTTATGGGGATCCCATGTGTACAAAATTTGTTTTTCTCCAATTAATCTGTTTTGTCAATTTAACTATTCAACCCACCAAAGAACCTCGAAGGGAAGAAGAAAAAGAAATTTCTGCCTTTACAGCAACACAGTGCTTTTAGTTATTGATTGATTTATTGTTCGCTCCAAATTATGAAGTATGAGAAAATGTATAACTGTGAATTAGGCGACTGGTGTTAGACCTGAGAACCCCAGGATGGGACCCTTGGATTTCTCTTATAGGGAGTAGAAAGTGAGAGGATGTTCAACAGAAGTATGACGTTGGAAACTGAACATATTTACCTCTTTCCTATCTTAGCTTGAATAAGTAAGAGGGTCATTCTTAGTGTCATAGTTTAGATAAAAGCTAGTAATGGCCTAAGTTTGAGAAGTTGCATAAGAAAAACAAATGAAGGAAAAATTGCCATAAATACATCATGAGTGAGATGCAAATTAATGTAAGATCTAATTTCTAATAGAAAATCAGGATATATACTGATTTTCAGCAAAAATATACTCTTTCTGTGCAGCAGTTGTCTGGAAGTGAATAGTAGCTGCCTCCTTTAGAATGGCAAAAATAAATGTTATTTGGCCATAATCCTCACTATTGCCTGTTGCATACCAGATATTTTTCATTCATTTTTATGATTTTACTTCAATTGTACTAGTTTTCCTGTTCCTTTTGGTGCAAGACTTTGCTGCCTCTGGTTTAAAGACATCCTTGTGGATATTAAAAAACAAAACAAAACAAAAAAAACCCTCGTGTCAAAGTGACATATATTCAAAATGGAACTAATGAAATACTCTAAAAGAAATAGTTTACGGGACGCACATGTAGGTTTTCTTAATTATAAGTATATAAACTGTTCACTAACCTAGATTTTACATAATACATTAAAATGCTCAACATGTTGGAAGTGCCTACTTTGGCATAGGTGCTGGGCTAGATTCCAATCCATAGATATATAAAAGAAATTCTCTGACTTTGATGGTTTTGGGGCTGTAGAAGTAAGAAGCTCATGCAAACAAAATATAAAGGCTGAGAGAGGAGTGTTATGGAAACCCGGTGAGAAGGCAGCTTATTATGCATAAAAGTACGTGGTTTGGGGCAGGGATTGAGGTGAAGATGTTCAAAAAGCAAGGTTTCGTAGAGAAAGGGATACTTAAGCTATATTCAAGAACTGTAATTTTAAAGAACACAAGAAAGAGTAGAGCAATTTGGGCAAAGAGAAAACTAGTGTTTCCGCATGCATTTGTGATAAACCCACAATGATATGGTGGTTATGATGATATTTATGCCTCACACAGATTAAGATCATTGAAAAATAAAATTATCAATTTGCAAACTGTTCTTTACTCTTTATAACAGCAAGAGTTCTGGTTTTAATGATTATTTTCCCTGAACATTATTTTATGATTCTGATTAATTTTCTTGATCATTTTAAGTATTCTGCAAACCTATTTGCACAAATAGCCTTTTTGGAAGAATCAGTAGAAAACACTTGTTAAATAAAAGCCAAATGTCTTAGTCTCTTTCTTTAAGCTTCTTAGTAAAAAACAACAACATTGTCCTACCTCTCTTCAGAAATTGTTGTCTTTAACTTTGTTGCATAAATAACGAATTTATTTCAATTTTTAAAGAGATTCTTATTTAAAATAGAAGACATGGTAGGAGAGAAAAAACATTTTATAACATATTTTAAAATCTATTTTACCTTCATCTGTAGTTTGGATATTAATACAAGCTTTAGTTTGCAAAGCATTTTACGGTTACACTATCTCCCAATTTTCTTTTTTCAAGTAAGTCATGGAGGAAAAAACTCAAAACTAAAATGTATTTTACTAATTTTTTGAACTTTAATTTCTTTCTTTTGGTTATATTGAAATTCATTAAAGTAATTCTGCTAGAGGGTTTGGCAGAACTAACATCAGACTTTAATTTATTCATATAAGTTTTTAAAAGAATTTTTCTGTTCTTTGGCTAAGAACTGACATTTTATGTATGATTAAAAGTTAATGTGCTTTAATTTGGAATGAGAACTGTTGAACATATTGTGTGAAAACAGATTTATGTCATAAAATGTCTCAAATGAAAAAATTGGTGGTGTCATGCTTCTTCTCTTAATGTTTTTATTCTGTTTTCTCTTTAGTACTTGCTCTGGCTCTGTCTCTTGAAATGTGAATACTTAAATTGGATAAATTCAATTACCCCTCAATGCCTCTTTTGTTTTTCAAAAAACTAATTAAAAGTTATTGAGTAAAAAACTGTTAGTGGTTTCAAAATTTATTAGAGCTGTGGAATGTAAAACACTGTTGGACACATAAATCTTCTGACTTCAAATCTATACATGCATATGTTATTCATTAAAGCAAACATATTTATTATAAGAATGGTAAATATAAATCTAAATACTTCAAGGATTAACTGAGGTGAATCTAAGGATGGAAGTAAGATAAAAAGTTTAGGCAGAAACAGCATTGGAATAATAAGTTCTAGTTACCATTTATAACATTTGTTGAATTTTTAGTATATATGAGGTACAGTACCAGAGTCTGGGAATATAATCAAGCATAATTCTTGTACTCATTGAGCATAACATCAAATGGAAGAGACTGAGTACAAAAAATATTTTAGGCAACTACCTCCTCCCTGGTTTTATAATGGAAGCATGAAAGCTCTGTTTCCTTCTTCAGGGAATGGATACATTAAAATGCCTACAAAAGACACAGGTCTCAAGAACCAAGACCAGCATGGAGATATTTTAAAGGTTAGGCATTTGTGACACATATAAAAGATGTTAAATCTCCCCTTGTCTAAGGGAGCCAAGACCTCTAAAACACTAAAGCCTAGCTCTGGTGTGTTTTTTAAAATAGTTTTTCGAAGTTGTCTTCCTATGGAAATAAACACTATATTAATAATTTACTTATTAATGTATCATAATTGTCATTTTTATAGATATATAAAGTAAATGTATAGAGAATGATTAAACTATATAAAGAGAAAGAAACCTAATCCAGGTTGAGGTGATAATGAAAGTTCCTGATGAAGTGATATTTAATCTAAATCTTACAGAATTAAGAAGAATTTGCTTAGTACTGAATATGAAGAAGACATGTCAAGAGGAAATTAGCCTTAGAGAAGATCCTGAGTAAAATAAAATATTGTGCTTTGCAAGGACTGAAGAAGACCATAGACCATATTGATAGAAAGAGAATGGATTGGGGAAATAGGCAGAAGAGAGATGGCAAACCAGTATGTGTGTGTGTGTGTGTGTGTATGTGTGTGTGTGTGTGTGTGTGTGTGAGTGCATAAACATTTATGTATATTTAAAAATAGGAAAAGGAAGCTGCTGAAAGATTTTAGGCACTGACGTGAGATGATCACATTTAGAGTGTGAACAGATCTCCTGCTTGTTGTTTGAGGAATGGATTAGAAGGGTTTACAAAAGATGTGGAGACATTAGAAAGGAAGCCAAAACTGTGGATGATAGTCTCAGCCTGAAGAGAAGTAGATGGCTTTGAAAAAATACATTTAGCAAGTAAAAATGATAGATTTTGATGTTGATTGAATATACGAGACAGAGGGAGGCCACTTTCAAGGATTTTACTTATAAATCAAATAAAGAATAGACCTTCTGTAATATAATCTAGGGGGAAAAAGTCCCATTGTAAATTTGGCCCAACATAGGCATATCTCACTTTGACAAAAAAATCAAATCAAGTAAGCCTCAAAATCAAAACTAGGATGTGGTTTTCAGTCCCTATAATATACCTTAGTTGCTATTAGAAAATGACCTGGTTATGTTGCCTAGTCATAAAATTGAATACACTACTTAAAAAAAATAAGAACTATAGAAAAAATTTCCAATGGGCCCACACATATACATACACTTCTTTTAGATTCTCTGCTAGCAAAGAAATTTTTTCCCAATTTATTGAGGTGGCTTTTCAGCACAAACAAAACAAACCAAAAGATACAAAAACCAGTTATAAAGAATTTTTTATTGCATCTCTAGCAAGATGACATAAAGGGATTTTATAATATCCTCTAGTCTAGTCAGCTTCCTTCAGGCATGTGCCATATTATTATGTCGATGTCTTATTCATTTCTGCATCCCCAGTGCCCTACGTACTCCTGGTCCCATATGTATGGACTATCGACTGAGGTCTATGTGAATATGAAATAACTTGCTTAAGGTCATGAGACTGATGAGAAAAACAAAGAAAATCAGGCTTTTTGTCTCCTTTCTCTTAGTGTGATATTCTTTCTGCTGGGCTGACCTCATGTCTTGAAACCAACTTGACTTTCCCTCCCCAGTCAGCCAACACTTATTGCTATAGACAGGTCCCTGGGACCTCAGATTATTCAGAAACTAATTCTTGGAATGATAGCTTGGTCCCTGTTTGCCTTATTGAAAACTGTTTCTTCATCTCTTCTGGTCTTTATTTTGCCTCATCTAACCAATACCTCATTTGTACTCCTAGGAATCTGAAGATTAACTAATGTTTTATAGTTACAAGGTCTTGAAAGTTTATCATAAATACTATCCTTTCTTTCAGTAGCTATTTGTCCCCTGCTCCTCAGATAAGCTCACAGTCTGATTTAGCCCAATTTACAAATGGCTCCTCCTGGCGTGGGCTAATGTGTTCAACTGGGCCCCTCCCTCTACCACACTTTGGCCCTGCCTCAGAAATGGAAAATCTATTACTGCCCAGAACATTTTGAAGCAGAATATTAGAATACTGATGACAATTGGATTAAGAACCACCTGAATAAAAGAATAAAGAAAAAAATTCTTTTATAGACTTAAAGCACAACATATTTAGGTTAGAATCTATAGCATATCTCATCCAGTTTATGAAGTGTACAATATGTAGTGATTCCCACTCTTTCAGGAAACAAGGATATTCTTTTTTGTAGACTGCCTTCTTCCTTTCTAAGAACTTGCTTACAAACCAAGAACTTGTTTTGGAATCTCTTTTTGTTTTTGGTTGCTAATTAATACCTGCTGAGATCTTAACTGGTAATTCAGATAGAAATTAATGATGCCTCAGAATATGACTGATCCAATCCAGGAAAGATTTGCATTTTAAAAAGAAACATTAGATTTGAAAGGATGAAGTCAAGCACTGGGTTTCTAACCAAATAGGCTGTGACTTTTAGGCAGGGGGAAATTTTCTTATTTATCCATAGATTTATTTGCATATTTTTAGTCTTAAACTAGACAGGTAAATGTTGTGATTATTGGAGGGCAATGTCATACTTCCTTAAGGATATTTCTATAGGTTATGTAAAAATGTTTTCAGAAAGAAACTAAAGTTTGTATACAGAAAGAGGAAATTTCTGAAAAGTTTTTAATGGCTGTTGTATGATAATGTTTCATTTATGAGAGTTTCCTGTAGGGGAAAAGTAAATCCAAAAATAAGGACTTGGAGTTTAACAGTTCTGTACTACTGGTAGCAATCTTAAATAAAAATATGCAGTTGATGGAAAATAGAATTGCCTCAATTCTAAACTGTTGTTCTGCATATGCTAAATCTTTTAAGGTTATCATAAAATTATGTGCCACATTTTCATGTCTTCCCCCCCCCCCCCCCGCCCAAAATGAAATGTTTTCAACCAATTCTGTTAACATATCACAGTTTAAAATAAAAGGCCTGATCACTCTGAACTGGATTTCAAGCACCTAAACATTAGAGTCATTCACTACCTTTAGTATTATAAGGAGACTTGATCCAACATAATTTTTCCTTTTCCAAGGTAACATTTCCTATTCCATTCGTTACTGCATTGTCTAGCTCATAAACTCCTCTAAAAGCTGGCACCATTATGTCCAGCCAACATAATTCTTAGTGATCTCAAGCACTTAACAGAACATCCTGAAATCACACCATACTCACATCCACTCGATGCTTTTCGTTGTTTTTCACCACAATGTTCATCACTGCCCCAGTCTTACCTTCTATATAAAAGCCAGGGTTCTAGGTCAGTAACTCAACCCAGAAGAAACTGAAACAGGTGAAACCTGAATGATACTTGATAAATAAGTAAATGAAGCCTTCCTCAACTGTTCAGTTGCTGCTGACCTGTCCATCCTTGAAGATCTAAAATCTAATTTTATATCTAATGGTATAATTTCTTACACAATAAGTCTTTCATGCCAGTTATCATATCCTGTAATGTTTATCTTTCTTTTTTGATAGAGGACATTGTTTTATACTTCTTTTATATACCCTACATAACCTACCACAATGTTGGATGTTTTTGATAAGTTGTTATCAATCAATATGTAGAATATGGATATGACTTTAAGACATGCGATCCAGTACAATGATTCTCTTTGTGCCTAGTTGTGCACTAAACTCCAAGACAAGTTAAGACATATAAAATATGCTCCTTTTACTTATAGAAAATATGTTTCATTGGAAATGTCAAATATATAGAAGATAGAGACTAATATAAAGTCATTTTATATTTTAGTACTTTCAATTTACTTAGAAAACACTCAGAAATGTTATTATATTTAATTAATAAAACTACTCTAATAAAAATAATTTGAAAATAATTTTACACATTAATGCACTGAGTTTTTAAAAGTAAGCAACTTTATTAATTTCACAAAGGATTTCTAATTAATTTCAAGGAGTTTTATTTTTCTCTTCTAGAGAGGCTATAATCCTAGAGGGTTAATTTGTACTAGACTTTTGCTTTAATAGAAATGATCTAAGACTATACATATGTATTTTTTCATTTTCTAGGATTAGAATTCTACAATCTCCATGATAGTTTGCCTGAGTAATTAATTACCATATGGTTAAATACTTTTTTCTTCCTTATGTCTAATTAGTAGTGTTGCAGCAACTTATGATGATTTTTTTCCTTGTTGTGACCTTTATAAATTTAGAAAAACATGGTCAGCATGATTTGTATAATCAAGCTTAGTACACTTGAAAACAGGTATCAATTATCCCCTTAACCTTCTTTTTTTCCTAATCTAAATATATATAAATGACTGTTCAATACTTTTTCTATAGAACCACTTTTTAAAAAATATCTTGATAACTTTCTTACTCCTTACTCCTGTTGAAGTGGAGAAAGCATTACTGAGATGAATACAAAATGTATTAGAAACATTTGTGTTTCTAATATGTTAGAAAACTTATCCAGAGAAAACTTTATATCACATTTCTTTCTACAATATATAAAGTTTAGGAAAATGTTTAGAAGCAAACAAAAATCTGACTAATATCCACTAAGTGTCTACTATGCTGAAGACACTATCTTGTGTCATGAGACTGCAAGTAAGTTTTAGATGCACTCTTGCTTTTAAAGTATTAGTATTTTGATTATGGTGACATGGCAGAAAGAATTAAAAAGTAATTAAAAATATAAAAATAACATACAGGGCTTCACTGGTGGCGCAGTGGTTGAGAGTCCACCTGCTGATGCAGGGGACACGGGTTCGTGCCCCGGTCCGGGAAGATCCCACATGCTGCGGAGTGGCTGGGCGCGTGAGTCATGGCCGCTGAGCCTGCGCGTCCAGAGCCTGTGCTCCACAAAGGGAGAGGCCACAACAGTGAGAGGCCCGCGTACCACAAAAAAAAATAAAAAATAAAAATAAAATAAAAATAACATACAAAGATAGAAAGGAATGAAAGGAAAGAGAGAGGGAAGGAAGGAGTAAGGGGAGAAAAAAAGCTACCAAGACACTGTAAATTTCATGCCAAATCAATGACCTTGGTAGAAGAGTTAAAGCAGTTAAGAATTTTCATACAGGGAGAATATTAAAATTTTTGTTTGTTTTGTTTTAGATTATTTATTTGTAAAGCTTTATTTTTTTTGGGGGGGCAGTTTTAAGTTCACACCAAAATTAAGGGGAGAGTGCAGAGATGTTCCATACACTCCCTGCATAGCCTTTGCCATTATCAACATCCCTTGCCAGAATGATGACATTTGAAAAAATTGCTGAACTGACATTGACAAATCATAATCACCCAAAGTCCATAGTTTACATCAGCATTCACTCCTGTCATACAATCAGTGAGTTTGGACAAATTTGCAATATGTGCCATCATTATTGTATCATAGGGGATATTTTCACTGCCATAAAAATCCTCTGTACTCCACCTGTTCAACCCTCCTCTGCACCTCAGCCCCTGGCACGTACTAATCTTTTTACTGTCCCCATAGTTTTGCTTTTTCCAGAATGTCACATTTTTACAATCATACTGTATGTAACCTTTTCCTCTTGGTCTTTGGCTCCTTTTTTGGAAAAAGGTATTTTATTCAACTATGTATTTTTCTACTTACTTAAGATTCATCTGTTCAGTGAAACTTTCTTAACTAAAGTCTCTCTGACCTCTTGTTAATGCCACCTTCCTTCCTTTCCCCACTGTGTGCCACACACATTAGCCTTCCTCTCATTTAGACACACAAAATTTATTCCGTCCTTAACTCTGCATATGCCCTCACCCATGTCTAGAATCCATCTGGTCCAGATTCTCGTATCGTTGATCTCTCTTGTCATCCAAATTTCTGCTTAGACTTCATCTCCTCAGGATACTTTCCCTGACCTTTCTGTCTAATTTTTTCTGCCTTATTCTTATCACCATTATTTTTTTTATTATTTTCTGAATGAACAAAAAGAAAGCCACAGTACTATTTTTTAAATTTTATTTTTAAACAAGCTAGAACTGACTTACAGTAAAATTGACTTTTTTCTTTTCTTGTACATTCTATGGACTTTAATACGTGCTTGGATATGTGTACAGACAACTATAATCAAGCTAGCAAACTATTCCAAAATACTCCCTCGTGCTACTATTCCTTTATAGTCACACTCTCCACCCACTCCAGGCCAGGGACATTCACTGATTTGCTCTCCATCACTATAGTTTGATATCTACAAGAATTTCATATAATGGAATCAAATAGTATGTAATGTTTTGAGGCTGGTTTCTTTCCTCGGCCTTTGAGATTCATCCAAATTTTTATTTATATCAATACATTCCTTTTTATTCATGAGTAGTGTTCCATTGCATAGCTATTCCACTGGTTGAATATTATTTATCTTCTGAAGATGTGATTTCATTCAAGTTGATATTACAGTAGTACATCATTATACTGCATAGTAAGAGCATTGTTGTAAAGAATATTAAATAAGCGACACTCAGCAAAAACAAGACAAATAAGGCAAGGCCAGAATTTGGAGTTTAGAAGAGTTAATCCTAAATTGAAGTTAGAGAAGGCCAGGAAATTGATAATATTTAGGATAGTCTTACAGGAATGTGTGACTTTACTTCCAATAGCAATTATTAGAAGATTTATAAGTGTATTAAATGTAGAATGGGTATGCAAGTGTTAAGGAGACTGATAGTTTGTGTATCCCCATAACAATTAAGAGAGACTAGATACAAGGGACTTTCTAGTCTTGCATCTCCAGTACCTCTTATAGCAGAGAAAGAAGTTTAGGAAAAGGGAAAAGGGATTTATTGGGAGATTGGAAACTTGGTATGAAAGTGGAAGGAATAAGAACCCAGGGATTTGGTGCAGGGTTCCAGTTACTGGGACTTGGTTACTACAGTCAGGATGGAATCTGTACCAAGGCTAGTTTAATGTTGATTCAATGAATCACAGTCCTGAAGATACTATATTCCCAGCGAGTCAAGTTCAAATTGGTCACTTAGACTAAGAATAAAGCTTAACTTATAGCTGGTATTGACTTCAATGGATGAATAAAATTACCAACAAGAAAAACATTCAGGAAAACATTAAATAAAGAAGCACAGGGTGGTAGAACAAAATCAAGCTTTGGAATCCAATAGTAATGTGTGTGTCAGAGCATACATGTGAATGATCAACTATAAGTTATTTATATTGTCTCTGAATCTCAGTGTCTTCATTCATAAAAATTGGGTTAAGAATAGATGTAGGGGCTTCCCTGGTGGTGCAGTGGTTGGGAGTCCACCTGCCGATGCAGGGGACACAGGTTCGTGCCCCGGTCTGGGAGGATCCCATGTGCCGCGGAGCGGCTGGGCCCGTGGGCCATGGCCACTGAGTCTGTGCGTTCGGAGCCTGATAGATGTAGGCCAGAGCCCTTTCAGGACAAACAATATACTTAATCTATCTTAACAAAATAACAATAAAACAGTGATTATGAGTGGGTGGGGGAGATGAAAATAACCTAGTAAATCATTTGGAGAAGGGAAAGGTATGAAACTCCTTATTATCAAGAAAATGGAAAACCCTTGTGCTATCAATTGAAATGCTCCTCCTTATTCTTTCTACTGTCTAATCATTAAAATTGTAGTATACACTTAAGATTTAGATATGTCAGTACAAAAGCAATGCAGAAAAACAAGCTTACCAAATTATGCAATTTTCCTATATTTTCTCTCCCTTTGCATTAAAAATGGAAACAACTAGTTATATGGTGTGACTCTGGACTGAGAATGATTTCTAAAAATAAATATTTTAAAATTAAAAGCATAACTAAAGAACAGAACACATCCAACAGTAGTTGAAGAAATTGTACTTTCGTAAAGCACAAAATACTTCATAAGTCACCCCTCCACTACACCACAATACAATGTTTCCAAAAAAATTACTTTCACACATGGGCAAATCAAAGAAGCTTGCTGGAATGCTTTTTAAAACTCTATTTCAAGATAATATGAAAAAAATGGAGCACTTCACTGCTTTTTCAGGAAAAATTTTCCATAGTACCTTTTTTTTTTTTAAAAACAGTAATCTCTAATCAGTAATAAAGTGTCTGTGATTAAACTCCACATTTTGTTATAAAACACTCAGTGACACTTCACAAAAATCTATAAATCCCCTTTTCATTTTCACTTTGTCAGAAGACATGCATAGAAGTGTTTGGAGTGTGTGTGTCTGTGTGTGTGCACAAGTGAAAGCATGCGTGAGAAAGAGGAAGGAAGCAGGGAGCTAAAGAGAAAAGCAGAAGGTGAGCAAGCTCAGAGAGAGGGAGCTAAAAAGAAATAGGTTGGGGACTTCCCTGGTGGTGTAGTGGTTAAGAATCCGCCTGCCAATGCAGGGGACACGGGTTCAATCCCTGGTCCAGGAAGATCCCACATGCTGCAGAGCAACTAAGTTTGTCATATGCCACAACTTCTGAGCCTGTGTGCCACATCTACTGAAGCCCACACTCCTAGAGCCCGTGCTCTGTAACAAGAGAAGCCACTGCAATTGGAAGCCCACACGCCTGCAACAGAGTAGCCCCTGCTCACTGCAACTAGAGAAAGCCTGCGTGCAGCAGCAAAATACCCAACACAGCCAAAAATAAATAAATAAATAAATAAATACATTTATTTAAAAAAAAGAAATAGGTTGGCACAGGACAAAAAGAAATACAATTATAAAGAAACATGTTAATCAATTAAGACTTAGGAAACACAATATTAGAAATGAATTCAATACTTTTGATTTTAAGACAATTTGATTAAAATTAAAATTGTAACTGAAATTGTGGAAATAAAATAACTGATTAATGTATAAATCCTCAGTGATGAATTTTAGAGAAAAATATATTTCAGAGATATAGAATACAACTTTATCAATATATTATTTTCAGATTAGTTTACATTGTGAGATGAGTCACATGCCTTCTGTGAAGAAAAATAAAAATATCAATTAGACAAAGTAAAACATTTGCAAAGTGAAAGAGGTTAAATTAAAGACCACAGTATTAGGTCACATATCTCCTACTTCACAGTAAAACACTCATGGAGACACAGAAAACTATGCAAGTCCATAAGTATAGTACAATTTGACTATGTAAATTTTGCCTAACATAATTCCATACAAGCACTCATTTTTTTATGTAATCAATTTTTAAGTGCTACTAATTAAAATGATATGGTTTAAAATCGGGAGAAGAAGAGAAAAAGAAAACTACCTAAGCTTCAGCATACCACTATTCCACTTCATAAGATTTATCGAACGTGAAAAAAAGACAGATATTTTATTCTTGCTTGATGAATTCTTTAACTCAAAGACAAAAGAACCATATTATAAAGAGAACACAGCAGCTGTTTTTTTGAATATCTTCGTTGGTGCTGCTCTGTGTTCAGTGCTATTAAATATAAGAAATTATTCTTTAATATCAATTTATTTTACCTTTTAGCCTCATTCAATACAGTTAACAATTGCTTCCCTCCTTTCTTGAGTTCCTACATATACATACACAAAATTAACCAATCTTTATCTCCTTCTGCTCCTCTTTCAATATAATCTCAAAATGCTTGGGTGCCTTAGTATTGGCTCTAGACTCTCACCTCTTCTGTTTCCTCTCTGCCCAGAGGACCTAAGTTCACACTTTGACTCTCACTACCATTTACAAGCCAATTGCTATGGTATATGCCAGGTGTCTATTGCAATAATGCTGCAGAAAAGTCAACCACAGAACTCTCTAGGCATTTATTCCTCCCATGAGTGTGCAATTAACTGCAATTCTCCTGGGATCAGTTAGATTCATGTCCAATCTGCATTGTGCAGGCTTGCTTCATGTGTCTTTTCATTCTCCTTGATCTGACAGCTGCTACGGGTATTGTCCTGTGTTGGAAGATGGCCAAAGTGCAAGGTGACAAACTCAGCCAGGCAAGAATCCACTTATATCATCTTTCTTAATGTTCCATTGGTTACAGCAAGGCATACTGACCAAGTCCAAATCACTGTATTAGGGGTGCTTAATTCATCTACTGTACTAGGTTACATGGAAGAAGAAAGGAGTGAAGAATGACAGCAATCTCTTATACCAGGACTCCCAAATTTATATCTCTACCCCTTTTAGTGAAATCAAAACTCAAATAACTACTGTGCTGTGGAATAGGCATCTGAAATAAATGACAAAAATCAAATTCCATCTCCACCTAACCCTTAACTTATTATCTGTTTGTAATTGCACCACCATGAGCCCAAAGGTTACAATTCCCTTCTCCTTTTTTCCCCTCGATTTCAGGAATAATTCCTATGTGCTTTATCTCAAACATATTCAGAAATATCTCCAAATCTCCTCATCTATATTATTACCAACATAGTCCAAATCAACACCATTTCTTTTCAAGACTACTCTACTCTGAAATCTCTCCAAAGTAGTTTCCCAGCATCTTAATCTCTTAGCTGTGATATATTCTTCTCATACTAGGCAAGTTGAACTTTTTTAAGGCAATATCCAACCAACAAATAAGTATTGATTATCTATTACATTTCTAAGAGATGCCTTAGGTTGTGACTACACAGCAGTAAACAAAACAAGGACCTTGATTTCAATAAGTTTATATTGTATTGGAGGGAGATATTACAGAAAAATATATAATATGTTGGCTGGAGTTAAGAGCTCTGAAGAAAAATAAAGCCAAGGAAGGGAATACAGAGTGATGGTGAAGGCATGGAGGCTGGAGTTAGCAAAAAATAAGTAAGTCTCAGATATAGTGATCTTGATCAGCTAGCTACACGAAGGAATGAAGAAATGAGCCATGTGGATACCTGGGAAAAGATGCTACCAAGCGGAGAGAACAACAATGCAAAGCTTTAAGGAAGGCACATGCTTGTGATGTAGCTGCAGGAAGAGTGTAGCAGGAGCAGAGTGACAAAGGAGGAATCTAGAAGATGATGAGGGCGGAGGAGCCCACAGGCCTAGATCAGGCAAGATTGTGTTGACAGTGGTTAAGTCTTTTACATTTTATCTGAAGCTTCCAGTGAAAGCATTGGAAGATCTTTTGCTAAGCCATCACTGGATTTAATTTATGTTTTTAAAGGATCGCTGTGACTGCAAGGATGAGGAAGATTATTGAAGAGGCTTTTGCAATAGCCTTGATTAAATTGATAGTGACCTGCTTGAGCATAATGACAGAGGTGGAGGAAAAAAGAGGTGAATTTTTTTATACATATTTGAAATGCGATGGGGAAGACTTCAAGAAATAGAATATTTTGGGAGGTGTAGGTAAACATGGAGGTTGTCAAGTATTTGGGAACTATTAGGTTTGAGATGTCTCATAGGCCTCGAAGTGGAAAATTTGACTACAGATTTGTATTTGTGAGTCTCAACTTCAGGAAATCAAGTGAACTGGAAATGAGAATTGAGTAGTTTACAAAATAAATATGTATTTAAAGCCACTGCCTCAGTCTGTGTCCTTCCTCTGCTAAAATCCTTTAATGTCTTTTGGTGGAGCTGAGAATCAAGTCTATAATCCTACTATATCCTACCCCAGGGTTCTAGCTAATCTCTTCCTGTGAAATTCCATCAGAATTTTCCTTATAGCAACTCTCTGTCTCATTCATTGTATCTGAGCCACATGTAGTTTTCTGTTTTCAAACACTTTAAACACATTCCTGCCTTAGGGATTTTGCACATGTGATTCTTTGTGCCTGGAATAGCAAATACATGCTTGACTCTAATCTGTCTAATGTTGCAGGTCATAATTCATTAGTTACTATGTCAGAGAAATTGTCTTTGGCCCTTCACTAAGCTTTTTAATTTTCTTTTAGAGAAATTGACTTTTGCAATTTGACTTTGGCATGTTTATTTATATCTTTAGTTTGATAAATCTCCCATTCACACAAAATCCTCTCATAGATATTATCTTAAGAGCAATGATATTTTTGTCTTGTTCATTTTATACAAGTCTTTAAAGCAATGTACTCAACACACCTGATAAAAAAAAAAAAATGAGATGAGCAAAGTAGTGTACCACTCATTTTCTTCCCTGGTTTTGATCTCCATCTTTCTATATCTAGAACCAGCACATTTCAGGAGATAGCTGGACAGGGAGTTGGTACCTAGAAAATTGCTTTTGGTATTCATACAAGTAAATTATATATGTTTTTAGGACCAGCAAGTACTTTTCCTGTAAAAGCACATGTTGTTTTTTATTCTTTTCTTTTTTTGCTTCAGTTTTATTGAGATATAATTGACATATAACATTGAATAAGTTTAAGATGTACAACATAATGATTTATGTGTATATTTGTGAAATGATCACATTTTAGTGTATCATGAACTGTAACAATGTAAGTATTAAAATACCAAAAGGTTGGATTAAAGAATACAATTCCCTGAATAGAACAGAGGCAAAAAAAAATTTAGGAAAAAGAAAAAAGAAAATCTACAAATAGGGATTTGGACTACAAGCTATGCTTTCATTTTGTGAAACTGGTATGTCAACAACCCAAAATTCATGCAGATCAAACGAGAGACCTAGAACTATCCATTAATGATTTGCAAAAAAAAAGCTTCTCATCTATTACACTCTCATTTTAGTAAATGATCAACAAGGGGTTCTTGAATCCAAAAATTTTACTACCTCTGAAATTTGTTCTGTCACTAGAGAACTCTGACTAATGCACTCCCTTAATCTCGTCTCAGGTGGTCTGTCTCCTAATCTTGATGATCTTCTCTTGTCCCCTTAATCTTGGCTCAGGTGGTTTCTTGGCTTCTCCTCCCTTGATTAGCAACTGATTTAATCTGCCCTTTGGAACTCAGGGAATGTCATGGAGGCTGAGGTCTTGCCTACAAGAAACTGGGGACATAAGGGCCTCTGTGCCCAGGAGCCCCACATGGCCTCACTGAGTTTCATTGTCAGGCCTGTTTGTTCAATTCAGGCTCTCAAGGGGTTGGAGGATGCCCACTCACATTGGAGAGAGCAATCTACTTTACTCAGTCTATAGATTCAAATGCTAATTTCATCCAGAAACACACTTACAGATACACCCTGAAATAATGTTTAACTAAATATCTAAGCACCATGTGGCCTATCATAAAATTAACCATCACAGAACAAAATGTTGAAATATTTAAGGATGAAGTTATATATTATGTGGTATTTGTTTCAAAATAATATGTGATGGGGGCTTCCCTGGTGGCGCAGTGGTTGAGAGTCTGCCTGCCAATGCAGGGGACACGGGTTCGTGCCCCGGTCTGGGAGGATCCCACATGCCGCGGAGCGGCTGGGTCCGTGAGCCATGGCCGCTGGGCCTGCGCGTCCGGAGCCTGTGCTCCGCAACAGGAGAGGCCACAACAGTGAGAGCCCCGCCTACCGCAAAAAAAAAAAAAAAAAAAAAAAATGTGATGGATTAGGAAGGGCCTTGGGTTGATGATTGTTGAGTCTAGGTGACGGCACGGTTGTAGAGTATTGCAAGTAATTTGTTAGTAATGATAACTATATAAGTTTTCTATTATTGCCCAGTAAATTACCATATCTTTACAACTTAAAACAACACCTAATTCTTAGCTCACAGTTCAATAAATCAGAAGTCTGAGAGGTCTTGGGTGGGTTCTGCTTAGGGTCTCACAAGGCTGAAATCAAGGTGTTGTCTTGATGAGCTCTTATTTAAAGGCTCTGAGGAAAAATGGCTTCCAAGTTCATTCAGGCTGTGGCAGAATCTAGTTCCCTGTAAGTATGAATTCTCTGTTTTCTTGCTGATAGCCATCCAAGCATCACTCTCAGTTCTTAGAGGTTGCTTTCATGTCCTTTCCATGTTCAGAGTCAAGAACAGACTATCTCTTTTGTATTAAATCTCTCTAAATTTCTCTTCTGCCACAAAAGAGAAAACTTATTGTTTGTAAAAATCTCATGCCTAGATTAGGCTCCCCTGGATAATCTCAGTTTGCTCTAATATGGCACAGTCCCAGGCTTATTCAAGACTGAAAGTCATAGGAGCATCTTATAATTTTGTTTATAAGAATAATCTATAAAATTATGCATATGTATATGAAATATGTATAGTAAATGGTTTCAAAACTATTCTTAATGTAATGCTATCATTACTCATGATCCAAAATAAGTTCTTTAGACAAATTGTTTTGAATGGGAGAGGAGTGGGATTTCAGGTGCTATGTAAATTATACTAATTCCAATGTAAAACCAGAGTCTCAACATAAATACATACATAAAAGCATACATACACACACAAGTGCATAAATACAAAAGTTTTTTAAAAAAGAAAAGAAAAAGTTTGGAAACCATTGTTGCATTTCTTTTTAGCTATGAAATTATCCACGCTTAAGTTCTCATAGACTTTGGGGGATAAGGAGCAAAGGTGAGGAGATGTTTATTTTGTAATTTCATTCCTCTAAGTCAGGGGTCAGGAAAATACTACCAGAAAGTCAAATGTGGATTAGAACCTGTTTTTGTACAGACTGAGAGCCAACAATTATTTTTATATGTTAAACTATTTGTTAAAATTAAAAAACAAAAAAAAAAGAAGACTGTGCAAAAGAAACTATATGTGGCCACTAAGCCAAAAATATTTACTACCTGATCCTTTCCAGAAAGAGTTTGCTAATCCCTGCTCTAAACAATAAATTTTTATTTTATTCTTAAAATGCATGTCAATGACAGCCAAAGCAGCTTGAACTAGAGCAGTATGACATCTATGGATTTGTAGATGCACTTCAGATCTCAAATGAGTTGACTTTGAGTAAATATAAAGGGAGATTATTCTGGGTGGGCATGACCTCATTGGGTGTGGCCTCATAAAATTTTGAGCTCTTCCTGAAGAAGAGATTCAAAGTGTGAAAGAGCCTATGGAGGAGCAGTGTGGCAAAGAACTGCCTGTGACCTCTAGGAGCTGAGAGTACCAATGAGCAAAAGAATAGGGACCCCCCTCAATCCACAAGGAGTCAAATAACAACCTAGTGATTTTTAAAGAGGACCCTAATTTCCAGAAATCAATATAGTCCAGCTGACACTGATGCCAAAAGCTCAGCTTCTCTGTACACCAAATAGAATCTCAGGGACAGAGTTTTGGGTGAAGTACAAAAGGATAGCGTTATTACTTTGCCAGGCAAAGGGAGAACACAGTAGGCTAGCGCCTAAAGAACTGTGCCCTCCTCCCTGGGGAATAGGGAGAGGTCTTATAGTTGAGGCTTGTGGTCTGGGGTATGCGATAAGAATCAAGGCAGTAACAGTCTCACATTCTTCTAGTGGGTTGGTGGTGAGGTAAGTAGGAGTCAGCATCATCAACCTTCAGATCCAACTGGTCTGGGGTCTACATGTTTGTGGGCAGCATACCATCTTAACTTTTCTGGATGGCATTTCAGCATCTGCAAAATAGCTCAAAGATATTGTTGTGTGTATTAGTGATGGGGAAATGGGACCTTGCCTCAAGGCTATTCTTGACTGTTTGTTTCTCCCTGGTCTCACATCCCCTCCTCTCCCTAATTAACAACTGCTTGTTAATTGGAACTCAGGGAAGGTCATGGAGGCTGAATGAAGGCTGTTCCCTGTAATCAAAGAAATGGGGGACACAAAAAGTCTTTGTGCCCAGGAGCCCCACAAGGCCGTGCTGGGTATCAACACTATGATAGCAGCACAGTAAGATCTTGTAACACACCAGACAACACGTGCTCAGAATTCTGATACACAAACACTGTGAGATAATAAACATGTGTTGTTTAAACTACTAAGTTTGTGGTAATTTTTTATATAGCAATAGAAAACTAATACACTATTAAAATGGAAATACAATTTTATCCATATTCTGAAAATACGGCTTACTTTGACTTCCAGTAATGCTTTGTGAATATTTTTCTTGGTAAGATTTTTTTTTTTTAAAGTGTGTAAGTGGTTGATGAACTTTTTAATATCCTTCATGAATCCTGGTTAGTTTTTGAGTGTCACATACATGCAGATTTTATCTTTCAATAAAGTAAATGTTGATTGGTGATATCATGCTCATAGCTGTCTCAGATCTGTTATTTGGAAAGTATCACTTCACTTTTATTTATATTTATGCATTTGTGCATTGGTTATACAAAATCAAGAATAAGACTTGCGACCCCTGATTTCCATATTTGAAAAATAAATCTGACTGCTTTAATGAATGGCTTTCTGAAGAGCAAATGCAATTTCAATAATGAAAAGTGAAACAAAATTATTTTTCAGAGGAGGTATATTCCCCTAACATTGTTTAGTGACACTTTTCTGTAGAGAGTACCAGATCCATCCAAGTACATGATGCTAGCAGAGTTTCAAATTTTCATGATTTGGGGAGATATTAGGCTGAATGTGCTCCAACAATAATGGGAGACATGTTTGGAAAGCATTTGTTACTTGATCACTACATCATTGAAAGGAAAAATAAAAACAAACTTAAACTTGAGGGAGCAAATTTCATTTTGAGGTTTTGTTCTTACCTAAAATATTTGACTTCTGGTTTCAGCTTCAACACATAAAGAGCTCTGTAGTTATCAGTTTCATCCTTACAATAAGAAAAAAATGAACAAACTGAAAATCAACATAATTTCTTGAACTATCAAAGAACTAAGATTGTAGGACATACCACCACCTCAAAACCATCACAAAATGCACCCAGATAACTCTCATTAACAAAGGTTTACTCTGTAAAGGAAAAGATTATTAGAGCATGGGGAAGGGCATTTCTCCAACTCCAGTCCCCTGTAGCCTTCCTCTCTCAGCTAGGAAGGGGAAAAAAGAAACACTAGTAAAAGTCACAGCTCAGGGACACAGATTCACTAAAAACTGAGATATACTTATAAGCTTGTAAGTATACAAGCTTACAAGCTTGATGTGTCCCCTTCTCTATACTTTACCACAATACCAACAAACTTCACATAAAATAACAAAGGAGTATAGCCAAAATTATTGCATATCATATACTTTCTTTAGAAGGAATACTTGGAAAAACCCAAAGAAAATGGGATAGACAAAAAAAAAAGAAAGAATACCAGAAAAGTTTGAAGTCTCTGCCATCTACACTTATAACAATAATCAAACACAGCACCACTCCTAGACAGATTAACATAAAGCCTCAAAAATAAAAGACTATTAACCTCAGTTCCTATTATGCTCTATATTGGTGGTCCCCAACCATTTTGGCACAAAGGACTGGTTTTGTAAAAGACAATTTTTCCACAGACAGGCTGGGGGCATGGTTCAGGAGGTAATGCAAGCAATGGGGAGTGATGAGGAGTGAAGGGGAGCAGCAGATGAAGCTTCGCTCACTGGCCCACCATGCACCTCCTGCTGTGCGGCCTGGTTCCTAACAGGCTGCCATCTGGTAATGATCCACGGCCCGGGGTTGGGAACACCTACTATATATCATGTCCACCTTTCAAAAAAAAAAAAAAAGGCATATCAAAGGTATAAGAAATTACAGTCCATAGAGACAAAATGAGTATTGCAACCAGACTCAGATATGACATACATATTGAAATCATTGAACAGGGAATTTACAATCAATGTGATTAATATGTTAATGTTTCTAATGGAAAAGTACAAAACATGCAAGAAAATACAGCAGTATAAGCAGAGAAATGAACACTAAGAAAGGATCAAAAGAAAATTGTAGAAAAAATCCTCAAAGTAACAGAAATGAAGAATACCTTGATAGGCTCATCCCTAGACAGAATATGGTCAGGGAAAGAATCAGTAAGCTGGAAGATAAGTCAATAGTAATTCCTAAATAATATGCAAAATATGTGGGGAAAAAAACCCAAAATAGAACACCCAAGAATTGTGGGACAACAATTCCAAAGGTATAACTTATGTGTAATTGGAATAGCAGAAGTAAAAGAAAGAGAAAATGAAGCAGAAGAAATATTTGAAATAGTAATGGTTAGTAATTGTCCAGAATTATTTGTGTCTGTGACAGGCACTTTATCACATATCTAAAGAGCGTAGAGAAAACCAAGCAGAATAAACACCAAATACCTATACCTAGGTATTTCATATTAAAACTTAAGTAAACCGAAGACTAAGAGAAAATCTTGAAATAAGTCAGAAGGATAAGAGTGAGGACTATTACCAATGGTGGAAGAATTACATTTCTCATCAGAAATCATGTAGGAAAGAAGGAAGTGGAATAACAATATGTAAAGTGTTAAAAGACAAATAATAGCCTAAAATTCTATATAAGGTGAACTGACCTTCAAAATGGAAGGAAAAAAAAATTTGTCAAACAAACAAAAACTGAAAGACTTCACCACCAGCAGATCTTCCCTGAAAAAAGGTTAAAAGTATTTTATTCTAATAAAAGGAAAGGGAGATAAATCAGAAAGTTAAATCTCTAGAAATTTATGTTTGCTTAAAGTAGGAACAATAACAACGTATTAGATGATGATAACATAAAAATATTGGAAATGTATGACAATAAAGTCATAAAGAGAGTAAAAATGAATTGAGAATAGTTTGTTATAAAGTATCTGCAGTATACATGAAAGGGTATACTGTTATTCGATGACTTAGATTAATTTAAACTGTATAATAAAAACTTTAGGGAAATTACTAAAAAGTGTTTTTAAAAGAATAATAATTGATATAAGAAATGAGATGAAATGGAATAATATAAAATGGTCGTTTAAAACCAGAGAAGCAGAAAAAGTGATTGAAAAAAAAAAATCAAATGCAACAAAAATAGTTAAAACATGGTATATATTAATAAAAATATATAAATAATCCTTTCTAATGTGAATTCTCTAAATATACCAATTAAATAAGAGAGTCAGAGAGAATCAAAAAATAAGACTTAATTCATCTATAAGTAACCCACTTTAAATACAAATATTCTAATAGATTAAAAGTAAAGGGAAGGAGAAAAACATAGCATAATAACAATAATTGAAATAAATCTGTAGTAGTTATATTAATTTCAGACAAAGCAGGCTTCAGAACAAGGAAAATATTAGGGATAAAAAAGAATATTACATGTATCAGTTCTTTACATTTATGCAACAATTCTAAAAATGTATGCACTCAACAACAGACCACCAAAACACATGAGACCAAAACTGACATAACTGACAGGAAAAAATAGGCAAGTCTGCTCATATAGTTGGAAACTTCAGCATCTCTCTTTCAATAACTGAAAGATCCAGCAGGCAGAAAATAAGTAAACATAGTTGACCTGAACATCAGTCAACTTAATCTAACTGACATTTATAGAAAACCCCAGCCATCAACCACAGAATACATATTCTTCTCAAATTTACATTAAAAATTTACCTAGATCTAGGGCCATAAAACACAGCTTAATGAGTTTAAGGTTATAGAAATCATACAAATTATGTTCTGAGGCTACAGTGAAATCAAACTAGAAATCAAAAACAGAAGGGCAGCCAGAAACTCACAAATGTATGGAGATTAAAAAAAAACTTTTAAATAACACATAGGTTAAAGACAAAGTCTCAAGGAAAATTAAAAAGAAATATATATTATAACTATGAGAGGATCTATTAAGAGGATTGAATCAATAGCAAATTTGCATAAAAGAAAGTACCAGGACCAGATGATTTCTCTGAAGTATCCTACAAAAATATTAAGAAAGAAATTATACCAGTTCTTTACAAACTTTTCCAAAATATAGCAGCATTCTATGAGTTCAATATTTGGCATTACCCTAATACCAAAACAAGATTAAGACATTATAAGAAAAGAAAATTACAGGTCAATATCTCTCATAAACATAGATGCAAATAAACTCAACAGAACATTAGCAATTTGAAACAAAAAGAATAAAATACCTAGGAATAAACCTACCAAAGGAGACAAAAGACCTGCATGCAGAAAACTATAAGGCACTGATGAAAGAAATTAAAGATGATACAAACAGATGGAGAGATATACCATGTTCTTGGATTGGAAGAATCAACATTGTGAAAATGACTATACTACCCAAAGCAAACTACAGATTCAATGCAATCCCTATCAAACTACCAATGGCATTTTTCACAAAATTAGAACAAAAAATTTCACAATTTGTATGGAAACACAAAAGACCCTGAATAGCCAAAGCAACCTTAGGAAAGAAAAATGGAGCTGGAGGAATCAGGCTCCCTGACTTCAGACTATATTACAAAGCTACAGTCATCAAGACAGTATGGTACTGGCAAAAAACAGAAATACAGATCAATGGAGCAGGATAGAAAACCCAGAGATAAACCAACACACATATGGTCACCTTATCTTTGACAAAGGAGGCAAGAATATACAATGGAGAAAAGACAGTCTCTTCAATAAGTGATGCTGGGAAAACTGGACAGCTACATGTAAAAGAATCAAATTAGAACACTCCTTAACACCATACACAAAAATAAACTCAAAATGGATTAAACACCTAAATGTAAGGCCAGACACTATCAAACTCTTAGAGGAAAACATAGGCAGAACACTCTGACATAAATTACAGCAAGATCCTTTTTGAACCACCTCCTAGAGGAATAGAAATAAAAACAAAAATAAACAAATGGGACCTAATGAAAGTTAAAATCTTTTGCACAGCAAAGGAAACTATAAACAAGATGAAAAGACAACCCTCAGAATGGGGGAAAATATTTGCAAATGAACCAACTGACAAAGGATTAATCTCCAAAATATACAAGCAGCTCATGCAGCTCAACATTAAAAAAAAAAAAAAAAACAACCCAATCCAAAAATGGGCAGAAGACCTAAATAGACATTTCTCCAAAGAACATATACAGATTGCCAGGAAACACATGAAACAATGCTCAACATCATATAAAATAAATGGGGTTTAAAAGAAACATCCCCCATGAAGTACTCCAAATAATTTATGTAAATACTTTATCCTCAAGGAAGTGAAGCATAGCTCCCAGTTTTTAAATGTAAACTGCATATAATGACTTCCTTTTAAAGAGTACAGTCCTAAGTGTGTGTGTACAGGGGACATGGGAAGAATAATTTTACAGTGGAAAAACCTGACAAACACTTTCTCAACTCAGCCAGATATGATGTGATGAGAAGGATAGTTTATCTCTGTAATCTTCCTTCCAAATATATGTAACCCTAGTCTAATATTGAAAAAAAGAAACCATAAAAGTCCCAAATGAGGACAAAAACTTTATCATTAGTCCACAAAATTGTCAAGATCATCAAAGAAAAAGAAAATCTGATAAACTTATAACAAAGAGATGTCTAAGGAAACACAATTTCTACACACAATGTGTTATCCTGGATGAGATCCTGGAACAGAAAAAGCACCTAAGGTGAGACCTAAGGAAATCTGAAAAAAGAATGGTCTCTATACATTCATAGTAATATATTAATATTGGCTCATTAATTATAAAAATGTGACACGGGCTTCCCTGGTGGCGCAGTGGTTGAGAGTCCGCCTGCCGATGCAGGGGACACGGGTTCGTGCCCCGGTCTGGGAGGATCCCACATGCCGCGGAGCGGCTGGGCCCGTGAGCCATGGCCGCTGAGCCTGCGCGTCCGGAGCCTGTCCTCCGCAACGGGAGAGGCCACAACAGTGAGAGGCCCGCGTAACGCATAAAAAAAAAAAAAAAAAAAAAAAAAAATGTGACACAATTAGATAAGTTGTCAATAATAGGGGCAACTGTGTGTGAGGTATATGGGAATCTCTCTACTATCTTCCCAATTTTTCTGTAAATAAAGAGTTTTTTAAAATATACATTTTAAAAATTATAGTAGGATTTTCAATATCATACCAGTGTTGTGACATTAGTTTTCAGTCCCCCAGCGTCCCATTTCTGTAACCCTCTTGGCAATGCCTCTGCACCTCTGTTTAGGATTTTGAAGGATATAGTCCCCTTTTTGGTCATTCTTCCATCCCTTACTAGCTAATCACAATCTTAGTAGAAATAAAAATTTTTGAATAGTCCCTTTTGTATTAATTCTTCTCATAAAATCCTTTGTATTAAACACACACACGCACACACATTTTAGCTAATGTTACATATATTTTAACTGAAAGAATCTAAAGGGAGTAGAAATAGGACAATAACAATCTGTTACTGTTCCTGGGGAAATAATTAAATTTTAAAATATGACCATTGACTAGCATGTTCCTTGATGCTTTGTCCGAATTTCAGCACAATTAGAGTCTGAGAAGTTATTGGAAAAGTGCTATTTAAAGTAAAATGAGGGACTTCCCCGGTGGCACAACGGTTAAGAATCCACCTGCCAATGCAGGGGACACATTCAAGCCCTCGTCCAGTAAGATCCCACATGCCACAGAGCAAATAAACCTGTGCACCACAACTACTGAGCCTGCACTCTAGAGCCCACAAGCCACAACTACTGAGCCCACATTCCACAACTACTGAAGCCCACGTGCCTAGAGCCTGTGCTCTGCAACAGGAGAAGCCACCTCAATGAGAAGCCCACATGTTGCAATGAAGAGTAGCCCCCGCTCGCCGTAACTAGAGAAAGCCCATGCACAGCAACAAAGACCCAATTCAGCCCAAAATAAAAAGATAAATAAATAAATAAATTTTTAAAAAGTAAAATGATGCTTAATGAAAACTATCTATTTACTTCTAAAAGATAACATAAACCAACTGAATACTTCATTCGTTGTTTGCTTTCTTTTAGTAGTAATTATTTCAGCTCAATACAGTACACTAGTTATTTTTTATTAATGACAACTTTAATGGCCACTTTTGTACGTATTTGATTAATAACAAATTAACTTGTACATAAAAATGCAGTTTGATTGAAATACGGGATTCATCAGGGAAAATAATTAGAATTCTCTTTGGAGGTGGAATGGTTTATAACAAAGGCTAACAGAGCCTAAATTATGAAGATCATCAGCAATCTGTTAAACCAGATTTTGGCTGTTTTTAGAAACATTATTTTAGAGACAATTATTCTGAGCCTATTAAATGCTTAGCAATGTGCTAGGGCCTTAGTGGGAATCAAAATCAGTGAGAAAAAATCCTTATCTTCACAGTACTTGCTGGTTTAATGGTGACGGCAGATGGTGGTGAAGAGATGAAAATAAGAATAAAAACATGACTATAAAGTAAAGAAACAATTGTGTCACAAAACAAGAGTCATCTGCAGGAGGAGAGTAGTAACTCCATAGATCAAGTGATATCAGTTATAAAACAAATACAAAGGAAGAAATGGAAAAGAGAATGTGATATGTAGAGTGAATAAATGAACAGAATTCTTGATCTTAAGGTTCTAATTATCAAGGAAGAAATGGGAATGGGGCAGATAAATTGTGATAAAATATGAGAAGCCATGAAAAAATACCATGTGGAGTATAGATCAACAGACTTCTTGGGAAAGTTGGGAAAAAGCTTGATTGAAGAGTCACTATTTTTGTAGGTTTTGCAGATGAGTTTGTCAAAGAATTGAATACTACAGGTCAGTACTACAGAAAGCATGTAGTGTCTCCAGAATGTGGAGAATTTCACACAGGATACATTAGGGACATGGTGGAAATTGAAACGTTAAGCTGGGGTAAGGTTTTGAAAGTCTGTGGACCATTATGAAAGCTGGTCCTGCTTCAGAGCAGATGGGAATTGAGAATGGAGACTCAGGATTGTTCTTAATGTTTCCTAATTTGTTCAATAACTAATAAATGAGCCATACAAGGTATACTCACAAGGTCAAGTATCCAAGTGAGTCAGTAAGTCACATTGTATTCTCTCCTTTGTTTCTCAAGAAGGCCCCCAATGGAAATGGCCAGTGAAGACTACAGAGAATGAGAAATCTTTCAAGTCAAAGGAACTCAGGATACCCTTAGACAATAAAGAGTATACCAATTACCATATAGTATTTTGTTCATTGTACCACAGTTAAATTTGTTTTAATTTTGTCTCTTAATGTAACATCGGGACTAATACAGTAGGCCTGGCCATACCCTCCCATTGGCCATGATGCCAATTAAAGACATACAATTGTTTTTTTAAATACTATTATCTAAACAAAATAATTTGATCTGTTAGATACATAGTGACATGGCCAACTTTTTCTCTGGTAAGACAATGCCGTCAGTGTGATGATCAACTAATTTGAAATGGGATAGAAGAGGTCGATGACAGGGATAGGATGCTGTTGTAATCACCATAATAAAAGATGACAAGGTCCAAAATTAGAGCAGTTGAGAAGAGAATGGAGAGGTTAGATGTGAAAATCATGTGTAAATGAGAAGTGAAAGAATTTAATGAATTTGGATAAAGAGGAAGAGAATAACACTCTTACTAGCTTGAGGAAATGGGTTACAGACTAGCAAAAAGCACACTTATTGAAAAAATAGCAGGATCATTAAATTTAGGTTACAGAAAACATCCATGAAACACAGTAACTGGAGTCCTAGTAACTGGAGTCCTATTGCTTTGGTCAAAAAAACCCTGGCTCCAAAAAAAAAAAAAAAAAAAAAACCTTTCTCCATCACTTTCCTGTGTAACCTTGAGCAAGATACTTAACTTCACTGTGTCTCTGCTTATCTGAAATTAGAGAAGAATAATAGCACTAGTTAGCCAAAGTTTTTGTAAATGTTAAGTGAGATAATATTGTAACATTTAAAACAGTGACAGACGCTCAAGGCAGGAAACATCATTTTTAGATTCATGAATTAATGAATGTGGAAAAAAGATTACTAGGGATAGTAATTGAAATAGAAATGAATAACTAACAGAACTTGTAGAATCTTGATATTTAAGAATTCCAAATGAAAAAGGAAAATATATAAACTAAAATGAAAAAAGTAGTCAAAGAAGTAAGAAAATAACCAGAATAGTGAGGTGCAAAGGAAGACAATGGAGAGAATACAGTCTTTGCAAACTGCAGAAAACATTACTGGTTTTATAGAAGAAAGAAGCATAATATACTGTATCAAAATTTTGGATTTATACTAAAAATATGGAATATTGAATAATTTATCAGTAAAGAGAGCACTAGCTGAACCTTCGGAACTCAACTGTGGTAAAAACTTCTTTTGACATTTTGGTAAGCTTAATAACAGGATGTGACTGTAATATCATATTAAAATTAAGAAATATACAATTAATTATAGAAAGTAAGAAGACATGAACAAACTTGATTTGCTTTGGAATCCCTTCAAATACCAGAGATATTATAGCTTGCATTTCTCAGGTGGAGAAAGATACACACAGGTCTTAAGTAAATTATATAAGGAAAAATAATAATCACTAGGAAATACAAGATTCTTGTAGAGATTTGGGGGCATGCATTATTTTGTATTTTGAATATCTATTAAAATTAACAGATTATATCCTACAGTTTAGATCAGTAGTTCAGGACACAGGCATCAATGTTGCTTGATGTTGCTTACATACCAAAACTGATAATACATAGCATAATTGTAAATATTAAAGTCTTTCTACATCCAAAAATAATGAAAAGTGAACACTTGGTTCACTTTACCAAAATATCTTTTTCAAATAGTCTTAATTAACAAACCTTAATTCTATTTTTTCTTACTTTTTCCTAGTTTTAAAGTAAACGACCCTATTAAAGGTTGCACTGAAATCTTAAAAAAAATCACTACGAATATTCAGGTATGCATGAAGTATTGAAATATGGATAATGACTTGAGCATGTCACTAAAATGATCATCTGTTCCCAGTTAATACTGATATATTGCAGTTGGGAGGTATTTCAATGATCACATTACTGGGAAATTATTGCTACTCATATAATTCGTTCTTGTAATCGTGTATTTATCAAAGATACAAAAGACAAGTCTCTCAAGAGGCTTATTAAAATCCTATTCTCTTGATTTTTAATTGGTAAAGAAGATAGCTTTTCCATTTTTTTTTCCTGAAAGAACAACTGGGTTTTCATCAACAGAAGTATCATGTAAAATTATGCAATTGTCATATACATAAATCTCCACTTTTAAAGGGCAGAAAATAATATGCCAAAGTGAAGAATCACTTTATAGCACTTTTTGTTCTATGAAGTCATAATCAAATCAAAAATTACTTATTAAACAGCTATAGACACAAGGCAATCTATTAACCACTGAAGTTAAATAGCATTAAAGTGATAAGGTAAATGTACATAATACTAGGAAACAAGTTATATGTAGATTCTTTCATTTACTTCAGAATTATTTTTACCAATTTTTATAAGTTTAAGTAACTCTAAATTATTGTATTTAATTATATATTTTTAAATCCATAAACGTGGCAATGTGTCTAGCAAGACAGAACATTAACATACAGTCACTTTCTCAGTACATTTTAGGCACCCATCCTCAGTTCTAATGCCCTGGTCCATCCTGTGACTGTGCATGCCAACAAGTTTGACATCAGACAATAAATTGCAGATACTCTTATAGGTTGTTGGAGTAAGTAATTCAAAATAACAAAGGATTTATGACTTCTTGTTGTCCTCAATCACCAAGTCAAGTTTCTTCACTGTAGTCACTCCCTTCCTGCTTTACTCTGTCCACACATATCCACACTACATACTTTAGAAATTCTTATGTCCAGCCCATACCTGGAATGGGGAGTCACACTCTCCCAACTTGAGGGTGGAGTATCTTCATAAATTAGTTGGAATAATTCTGCATGAGACATTTGTCTCTTCTTCCCCATTAATTAATTAATATTTGTATGGTCTTATGGATATTTATTTTATACTTTGTGTTATAATACTATGTTAAGATTGTTCATATTGTTTCAGCTTTGGCTGAACACTGAGGACTCAGTTGGCCCTTGAACTCCTATCACTGTGTGTGTGTGTGTGTGTGTGTGTGTGTGTGTGTGTGTGTGTTTAGGCATTTTCTTACTTTCTGGCATTACAAGATGCTATATTTGTATTTTCTTCCCTAGTCTTAGAATCAGGTATTTCTACAGGAAGCCCTAGTAGCTTTTATTGGAGAATGATAAAGGTAAACAAGATCTGGGTGCCAGATGTGCTTCTTGCTACTGGGATGTTTGTTTGTTTGTTTTTAACCTTCTCTGCTAACAGAGCAAAATTATATGTGTTTATAGAAACCTGCATATTTACACATATCTATAAATATTTCTGTGGGCAACCCTCTGTATTTATACTCAGCTAAACTTGAGTTTACTCTTATGTCTCCAATCCATTACCACATGCATCATTCTAGCTTCTTCCCCTGCTTATCTGTAAACTCCCACTCCAACAGTGAGAATCTGGCTCCCATCAATTCTCATCTGTGTATTTAATTATTGCATGAATAGCAAAGTCATAAATCATATTGACAATATGTATACTTGATATGATGTAATGACAATGACACTTTACTTCTGTGGTCTTCCTAGCATTAACCCATAGCACTAATCTCATCAAGAAAAAAAAGAATTAGAGAATCCAGTTGAAGAAACTTCTTCAATTACCCGAGTATTTTTCGAAATATTCCAACAGAAAAGGGACATTAAGTAAAAACTAATAAAATCTAAAATAAACTATAGACTTTAATTATAATGTATCAACATTGGTTAATTTACTGTAACAAATCATCATACTAACCTAAGATGTTAATAATAAAGGAAACTGGGAGCTCTCTGTATTATATTCTCTGATTTTTGAGTAAATCCAAAACTATTCTAAAAAGTAAAGTTTGATAAAAAGATTTTTAGAAAAGAATTTTAATGTGTTTCAAAGTATGCTCACAATAATTATTTTTTTTTATTTATTTTTTTTTTTTTTGCTGTACGCGGGCCTCTCACTGCTGTGGCCTCTCCCGTTGCAGAGCACAGGCTCCGGACACGCAGGCTCAGCGGCCATGGCTCACGGGCCCAGCCGCTCCACGGCATGTGGGATCTTCCCGGACCGGGGCACGAACCCGCGTCCCCCACATCGGCAGGTAGACTCTCAACCACTGCGCCACCAGGGAAGCCCTGCTCACAATAATTAAATTGTTGTGCATATAAATAAATAAAGAACTACTTAAGTAATATCATATATAGATATTATTACAGGAAAGATGTTCTTTTTAAAAACTATTCTTAGTAATAAGTCATTTGACAGCTAAAATTTGGCTCTGTGGTAGTTTTTATATTTAACAGTTGTAAGATAAATCTAATTAATAGTAGAAGATAACTTGAAAATCCAAATTTTTAAATGTACAAAAAGAATATATTTTTACACTCTATAAAACATTTACGTAAATGTATTAACACTGTATTTTCAGTATGATCAGGGACAACATGACAGTGTCAGTCAAATGTTTTAGTAGTCTGGTATAGAGATGATAAATTATACTAATAACATGTATGTATTAATTGTCTCTGCTGTGTAACAAATTATCACAGACTTTGCAGTCTGAACTAACATACATTTATTATCTCATGGTTTCTGTGGGTCAGGGTCAGTTAAGCCTGGGCAGAGCTTAACTGGGTCCTCCGCTCAATATCTCCCAATGATGCCATCAAGTTACTGGGTGGGCTTTGTTTCTTTCTGGAACTTAGGGTCCTCTTCCAAGCTCCAAGTTTTGTTAGAAGAGTGTAGTTATTTGCAGTTGTAAGACTGAGTTCCATATTTTCTTGCTGACTCTCAGCCAGGGCTCCCTTTCAGCTCCTAGAGCACCCATGCATTTCTTGCCATAATGGTCATCTCATAGGTTCTTGTACAGCGTGGCAGTGTCTCTCTCTCTTTTTTTAAATATAATTTTACTTTTTAAAAATTTATTTACTTATTTTTTTTGTCTGAGTTGGGTCTGTGCTGCTGTGCACGGGCTTTCTCTAGTTGCAGCAAGTGGGGCAGTGCACAGGCTTCTCATTGTGGTGGCTTCTCTTGTTGCAGAGCATGGGCTCTAAGCACTCAAGCTTCAGTAGTTGCAGCACACGAGCTCAGTAGTTGTGGCTCGCGGGCTCTAGAGCACAGGCTCAGTAGTGGTGGCGCATGGGCTTGGTTGCTCTGCAGCATGTGGGATCTTCCCAGACCAGGAATCGAACCATGTCCCCTGCATTGGCAGGCAGATTCCTAACCACTGCACCACCAGGTAAGTCCCACAGTGTCTCTTTAAATGGCTTTCAACACATGTTGTGTTTTCTCTCAGTGCATCCTAATCAAGGCAGTCATAATGCCGATTTATGCCAGTACTGTAGATCTTAATTTTAATCACTCAGTTAAGGCGATGACTTCCAGCTTTATCCACTGTGAAATTATTTCCCCATTGTAATCAATAAGTATATTATGGTGTTATACTTTGAGATTATTACAATTAGCTGTTAGTCATAAAACTTTCAAATACTAATTAAGCATTAATTGATGATTCTTGCTTAGGTCAATTATTATTTTTATGGCTACCAAATTTTATAATTCTACATATTTCAGCTGTCTTTCTACTGTAAGGAAGAACTTTCCCTTCTTAGTTATTTGTTTGCATATATTATTTATATCAATATGGGTTCATGGGTTCTTACTCTGTTCACTGTATTATAATTACCTACTTATATTTATTTCAGTTGATCTAGTCCTGGCAATGCCATTTCATGAAGGACCTCTAGCTCCTTTTAGTAAAGGCTTGAATATAGAAGCCAAAATCTGGACACTGTTCTGTGCTACCGAAGGTCATGGCTTCTTGGCTACATCAAAAGACAGGGTTAGGAAATAAATGAATGTATATGCGTACTTTCACACATATGTATAAACCTCTCTTCTATTTCAATATCTATCGATTATGTATCCATCGATCATCTGCCAATTCCAAACCTGCCACCTACCAATCTGAAGCAGTCTGCCTTTTTCTTTAGTCTCTCCCTTCCCTACTCCTATAGGACCAGTTTCAGATTTCACCTGAGAAGCTCCCAAGGAGCTTTCCAACGAACACAGTAACAAATTGGGATCTCATTATCACAAGATATTAACCTATTTACTCACTCACAGAATACACAGGAAGTACTTTAAGAGTTGCTAACACATAAAAATAGGAAAATGAAACAACAACTGAAGTAAAGGGTTTGTGTTTAGCCTAAGAGCATATTGTCCAAAAACTGTTAATTTTTCTCCCCCTCCTTTCCTATAGTTATACTATTCTTTTGAAATCTACTTGAATTTATGTGTTTCTGTTTATTTTTATGTTAGTATGTTTACTCTATCCCCTTTGATTTCTGAGTTTATTATTTTTTTCAGTATGTGAAACATTAACATAATTTAAAAAGTCAGAGTGGTATAAAAAATATATTCACAGACGTGTTCTTCTCACCCCCTATTATTTCTATTCTTTCTACACTGTATGCTTCCATCTCAACATAAGGAACTAATATTATTGGTTTCTGGCTTATTCTTTCTGTGTTTATCTCTGTATGCATAAGTAAGCAAATACATATTTTTAATTTTCCCTTCCTTTTTCACAAAATGTGTTATTTCTCTGTATGTATAGATATTCTTTTCTATTTTCTTGAAAATCATCCTACATCAGACCTTATAGATCCTTTACATTCCATTTTACAACTGCACGACATTTTGTGGCTATACCAGTTTATTAACCACTCTTCTATGTTTGGGGTATTTACACTGCTTCCAGTATATTGTAAATACAAAAAAAAAATGCTGCAATTAATAAATATACATTTATGTATTTTTATATTATTGGAGGTTTATCTTTAGCATAAACTCCACAAGAAGGGAAATTTTGGAGTCATAAGATCAACACGTATGTTGTTTTGTTAGACATTGTCAAATTCTTCTCCATAAGGATTCTACAGACTGGAATTTGCACCCAAAAAAATGTATGAGTGCCAGATTTCCCACAGCTGTATGAACAAATTCATAGAATTTTAGAAGTGACAAAACAAAAAAAAAAGATGAGATAAAGGATGCACTGCCTAATATTGGGCTACCCTTGATAATTTTATAATGGCAAATAGTATTCCAACACTTTGCATTGAACAAAGATAAAGTATGGCACAGAATGAAATTTACTGGTCTTAGAGATGTAAAACCTAATTCTGTTTCTTCAGTTTTGATAAAAACAGTGAAAATTCTATTTCTTGAATATTCATGTGTCTATAATAATGAGTAAAGTATACCATTTTGTTAAACCTCAATTTCCAAAATGGGGAGAGGGCTATCTACCCCAGGTTAAAAATAACTCATTATGTAATATAATTTCTAAATAAATGGGTTTTATTTAAAATAAACTTTTCCTAAATTTCCTAAAGGTGTATTGAAAAACATATTTTATATTATTTAAAATTATGTTTTTTTAAGAAAACCCATGATATACTAAAGAAAATATCACTTCCCTTTTGGGTGAGGAAAAATAGTTTTTATTTCCCAAGGATTGCATGTAGGTATATATTTTGCAACTCTATTAATTCCAATAATACCTTATCAAAATCTTCTCTTCAAGTTTTCCACATAGATTTATAGGCTCAAACAGAGATGATACACAATCTTTGAGCATAATCAGTGTACTCTGCACTGCAAAATAAGCCTACATGCCTGAGTTCCTTGCCTGAATTCTTCTGCAAACATATTACAACCTGTCTTGTGCTATACATCACTATTAGTAAATGAAATACTGATGTAGTTTTGGTATACTCATTACTGTAGCCAACATTGTAGATTTATTCCATGATATGCATATAATTCAGTTTACTAAACACACAATCTTGATTTATTTGGCTACTTGGAATCACAGAAGTCTTCAAAAGGATTCCTTTTTTCTCCCTAATGCAGCATCTGAAACATTACATTCTCGTCCCTGCTATAAATGCAATCTATATGTCACCCTTAATTTTACATATCCTTTTAGGCCAGGCTTTGACTTTTACATGGTAAAAGGCACAGATCTAATCTGACTTACATAGTCGATATTTGATAATTAAAAAATAAGAATTTCTGATGAAAAAGTTAACTAGAAATGATTGCTACATTTAATCTTTTTTTCTGGTTTAATTAATGCTATAGATATATTATTTGAAATACTAAACCAGATATTTAAAATGCCCTATCATAACTCAATCAATATTAGCTGAATTAGGAGCATCTCCATATTTTAATAAAAACTCTAGTATCTAAATTCTTTATTGCTTCTTGTTTATTCTGTGAGGTAAGAATAGCATTTTATATATTTTTTAAAGCCACTGATTTCCTTTAAATAGAATGAAATCTTCATGTACTGTAACACATTTTTTAAGAATTTTGATACACTACAAGTGAATTCAAGCATTGTTTGATACAATTATTTGTTTAATCTGCTTTTTCTCTCTGCATTGTTTTGCTTCTTCTTTTCTGATTTTTTATCACTTTCCTATAAACCTGGTACAAGCACACACATCAGTGGAAGTATCATTATTTTAGATTTTTAAAATCACATTTGTTTTCCAAAGTAAAACTTTACACACATCATAGTTTCAAGGATTTAAGGATTATTGAAGATTAAAAGATCCATCACATAATGAATAATTGTCATATAATAAATACATTTTGCTCTAAAATTATCATCAGGAAAAACAGGGTATTTTAAATTTGCCCAAAACATTCATGAATAGTCTACATACAAAGACACAGACACATATACACACACACATATGTGTATATATATATACATATATAATATTAAGTAATATATAATGTTATTAAAATAAGAATAAAATGATCACTATTTTTTTCAAGAATTTTTCAACAAGAAAACACAATAATTTAGGCACAAAGAATGTACCTTTTCATGATAAGCAGAGTTATTATACAACATATTAAAAGGAAAATGTTGCATAAGGTTTATCTGCTCAAGGTTAGAGCTTATGTTAATTTATTTAATTAAAATAATTATCATTGAGTTATAAGACTTTTCCTTTACTTATTTGCTTATATTCATCTATTTGTAATGCCAGAACTAAAAGGAAATAGGTTTCCTTTAAATATATAAATATATACATACAAAATATATATACACACAAGTATATTCATACACATATACACACATAGTTGTGTGTATGTGTGTTTGGTTTGTTTCTGTCATCTGACCAACTGGCACTTAACACTTAGGTATTCATTTTCAGTGTTTACCCTATGTTGTATGACTTAATTGACTTATAGCTTAACCACAAAACACATTTGATAATTTGATCTAATGTACATTTCCAGACACTATATATTTTTTCTATCTTTTGCTATTGAAATAAGAATGCATATGAGAGGAAATGCCAGTCATTTTATTTTCTTCCAATTAAAAATTATTGGATATTGCTTCACAAACTAAAACACTAGTGCTTGGTTTAAAAGATTTAACTGCAGGGCTTCCCTGGTGGCACAGTGGTTGAGAGTCTACCTGACAATGCAGGGGACACAGGTTCATGCCCCAATCCAGGAAGATCCCACATGCCACAGAGCAGCTAGGCCCGTGAGCCATGGCTGCTGAGCCTGTGTGTCCAGAGCCTGTGCTCCACAACAAGAGAGGCCACAACAGTGAGAGGTCCACATACTGCAAAAAAAAAAAAAAAAAAAAAAACTGCAAAGGCTATGATTCTATTAAAAATGTGTCCCAAATGTAAAAGAAATAATGTTATTATTTTTAAAGTGAAAAGCTGATTTCAAGCCATATTACAAAGCTATAGTAATCAACACAGTATGGTACTGGCATAAAAACAGACACGTAGATTAATGGAGCAGAACTGAAAGCTCAGAAATAAACCCATGCATGAACACATGTCAGCTGATATTTGACAAGGGATCAAAAAATATTCAGTGGAGAAAAGACAGTCTTCAGTAAATGGTCCCGGGAAAATTGAATATTCACATGCAAAATAATTAAACTATATCCCTGTCTTACAGCACTTACAAAAATTAACCCCATAATGGATTAAAGACTTGAATATAAGACCTAAACCACAAAATTCTTAGAAGGAAACATAGGGAACATTTTTCTTTTTTTCACTTGAGTCTTGCCAATGAATTTTTGGATATAATCCCTAAAGCACAAGCAATAAAATTAAAAATAAACAAGTGAGATTACATCAAACTAAACAAAAAACAAAAAATTGAAAAGACAACCTACAGAATGTGAGCAAACATTTGCAAACCACACATCTGCTAAGGGATTAATATCCAAAATACGTAAGGAACTCATACAACTCAATAGGAAAAAAATAAAAACAAAAATTAATTCATTTAAAAAATAGGCAAAGTGTCCAAATAGATAATTTTTTTTCAAAGAAGTTATTCAATGGCCATGCACATGAAAAGGTGCTCAACATCACTAATCATCAGGGAATTGCAAATAGAAACTACTATAAGATATCACCTCACACCTGTCAGAATGGCTATCATCAAAAAGATGACATAACAAATGCTGGTAAGGACATGGAGAAAAGTGAACACTTGTGCACTGATTTGGAATATACATTGATATAGCCACTGTGGAGACAGTGTGCAGATTTGAAGAAAATTAAAGATAAGACTATTGTATGATAGTGCAATTCAACTTCTGAGTATATATATGAAGAAAACAAAATCACTATCCTGAAGAGATATCTACATTCACATGTACATTGCAGCATTATTTACAATAGCCAAGACATGGAAATACCAAGTGTCCATCAATGGATAGTTAGATAAAGAAATGTGATATACATATGTGTATATCACATTTCTTTACCTATCTATCTATCTATATATATATCACATTTTTTATCCATTTATTCATTGATAGACACTTAGTATTTCCATATCTTGGTGATTGTATACACGCAGACACCCCCCCACACACAAACACACACACAGACACACACTGGAATACTATTCACCCATAAAAAAGGGAAATTCTGCCATTTGTGACAACATGGATGGACCTGGAAAGCATTATGCTAAGTGAAATAAGTCAGACAAAAAATACAAACACTGAATGATCTCACTTATATGTGGAATATAAAACAAAGCAAAACAAAACAAAACAAAAAATCCAAATAAACTCATAAAAACAGTGACCAGATTTGTGATTGTCAGAGGTGGGGTTGGGGGAGGTGACAGGGGAATATGGTAAATTTGGTTAAAAGATACAAATTTTCAGTTTTAAGGTAAATAAGTTCTGGGATGAAATGTACATGATGAAACTATAGTTAACAATACTGTATTGTATATTTGAAAGTTGCTAAGAGAGTAGATCTTAAAGTTCTTATCAGAAGGAACAAAAAAAATGTAATTATGTGAAGTGATGATGACAAGTAAACTTATTGTGGTAATCATTTTGCAATATTTCAAATCTTTATAATGCACACCTTAAACTTATACAATATATGTTGGTTATATCTCAATAAAATAGGGAAAAAATAAAATGAAAGGCCACAACTTTGCTTAATTTCTCTATTCCATGTCTGTTTCTTAACATAGTATGTTAAAATCTCTTTATATCATAATACTTTTCCCTAAACCCAATAGTTAAACTCATATTTTGGTGTTAGGAAAATACATTATCTGAAAAACTTCAAAAACTAAAAAAAAAATCATGTCTTTAGAAGTCCAAATGTGTTTCCATGTACTTTTAAAATATAAGAATGCTTGAGATTATTATTCAGCTTTTTCTAGAGAACAAAAACACTAACGGGGGAAATTTTTTCAGTATTTCAGATTACTACAATTTATGTGGTGGCATTAGTGATAGAACGAAACTGTGAAAATATAAATCGATGGTGTAGTAACAATCTTTGTTGAAATTTTTAATGTGAATAATAATGAGAAAAGCTTATAAGAATAGCATTTAGATCTTTGGTTTTTGTAAATGGGTAGATAATGCTACAAATAAATTAAGGTGAGAAAGACTGAAGAAGATAATAGTTTTTATTAGAGTAATGAAAAGTAAGAACTCTGTTATAGCCATATTAAGTATGAGATACCTGTTAGACATGTAGTCTTTTATCCATAGCTTATCATATGAGATTTAAGCTCAGGGGAGATAATGAGACTGGAGAGAGGTGGAAATAAATTCAGGAGACTGAGTGAACTCAACAGAGAGTAAAGAAAGTAAAGAGAACTCTGAGGCATATTTAATTTTATAGAAGAGAAGGATGAACCAGAAGCAGATTATTAGGGAAAACCACAAAAATTATGAAGGAAATAACAAGAAGGGGGGTAGGAAATTGGACTCAATCAGAATGCAGATGTTGTTAGCTCTATTGAGATAATTGGTCTCATCGAAGGAGAGATTACATTAATAATCAAAATTTTAAGTTAATGTGCTAGAGTAGGTTCAAGTGAAAATTTTACATGATCACTAGGCATAACCAAGAGTTCAGTAGGTGACAGCAGGAAGAAATGGTATGGATGACCTATACAGACAAAAGATTTTACAAGAGAAAGGAGTATGTTAAGGAGAAAGGAAAATAAATGGGTGTATAGCAAAAAGGGAAAACAGGAAGCGTAGTTATCACACTTTTTTAGAATGAAGGCAAAGAGAGATGATGGAGGAAATAAGCTTCCAATTAAGGAGTGTACAGATTAAGGAGAAATCTCAGAAAATAACCACAGATCAGTTAACACCAGGAGGTGGAAGAAATTTTCAGAGAAGAAATTGAGAAAAACTGGACATTCAGTAAAGGCAGATTTATGGTTCCAGTGAAAAGACTTGAGAGGACAAGCAAAAAGAGGATTGTCATAGATTGAGATATACAAATCAATATAGAAATAAAAGCCTGGGTGATGATGGATGAGGTAGCTACTTGTGGTGACAGAGGTAAACAGGCACATCAGGATACGATTACATCTGCTAGTCTAATGAAGGAACATTGGCAAATGAGCCAAAAATCTTCTACACTTAGTTTCATGGTATGATAGAGACGGCCTTAGGTGACTTGTCTCCCAATAGATTTGGCAGTTTGGAGAAAAGAGCACTTTTATGGGAAAGCAACACAATAAAATTTCAGGTTATCTTAGCTGTAATAAGGCTTGAGATAAAGCCAATAACCTTTAATAAGGTATATATTATAATCCAAACTCTAATGATAAGGAAACTAAATCACAGAGCAGTTAAGTGTTTTCCTCCTTGAAAAACCACTAGTAACTCTTATGGTTTGAGCATATTAGAGTAGCTGGGACTGGACTATCACTCCCTCAAAAACAGTTAGAAGCCTGGAAAAAGATATGAGACAACTGTCTTTTCCCATTGGACAACAGACAACTCAGGACTGTGACCCCTAGGAAAACAAAAACAAAGCAGGTGAACTCTACAACTGCTCAGCCTCTCTACCTGAAAACGCTTTCCAGATTATGTTACACTGAGATGAAACCAACTTTTACATTGCATTGAAAAGACATATATCACAGTTCAAAATGGCTGAGGTGTCTGGAATACTTGCAGATTATTAGAGAAAAGAGCATTGCATTGAGAAACAACTCCAAGAATGTGATGAAGTGGTCCTTGAGTTTGTGACTGACAACTAAGCCACATATATATAGCATGAAATTCTATGAGGCTGGGCAAAATTTAACTCCAGTGCAGTAAAATGAAAAGTTCCCAAAACTCACACAAGATTAGGAGATATTTGAGTACTGACCACTGTATTGATGAGTCCTTGCTGAACCTACTGTACTTCAGTGGAGAACCCCATCAAGGTCATGTCTGACTAGTGGGCTATACTAGCAATACAGTAATGGGTAAAAGAATTTAAAACTTTTACTTAAAAGTTTAAATAAATACATGACAGAAGATCTAGATGATCCATGCATATCTGATCTGCCAGTGCAAACAAAGACCTCTATTTTTTAAAGAAATACAACAAACCCAGTATCTATCAACATGAAATGTACAGCAATATACAGCAACCAAATAAAACTCCCTAGATATGTAAAAAAATGTAAAATATAATCAATAAATAGAAGAACAATTAGTCTATAGAGAGAGACTCTTAAAAAAATCAATGATAAAACAGGCTAGCAAGTACTTGAAAAGAGTTGTTACAAGTACAATAAATATTCTCAAGAATTTAAAGAAAATCACAAACATAAAGAGAGAAATGGAAGATAAAAATTAGAATCAAATGAAGCATTTAGCAATGAAGTGAAAATATGTGAAATAAAAATTTTACTGGTCAGAATAATAGGAGATAAGAAACTCAAAAGAGTAGATTAATTAATTGGAATGTATGACATTTGAAATGATAAACATGCACACACAAAAAAAGGCTCAAAATAAATGAAGAATCTCAGAAATCTATTGGGCAATATGAAAAGATCTGAAATATGTTTATCAAGTCCATAAAATAAAAGTGTGGAAGGGGAAAGAAGAAGGCAGAAAATAAAATAATCATGAATATTTTTTAAATTATATGAAAACTATAAGCACACAAATTTAAGAAGCTTAATAAACCTCAGACAGGCTTAAACCAAAAAAAACACAACAGGGCATATAATAATTAAATTGTTGAAAACCAGGGATATATAGAAACTCAAAAGGAGCAAGAGAAAAAAGACACATTACAGACAAAAGAACAAGAAGAGTAACCATAGACTTATCATCAGAGAAAAGGTAAGCCAGAAGAAAGTAGAAAGATCTTCAAAGCATTTGGGGGAGGAGATCATCAATCCACAATTCTATATCCAATAAAAATAGATTTCAAAAAGAATGTGAGACATCTACTTCCGGCCATGAAAAATTAACTTCTATGGCAATTGTCCTCTTGCCATAAACAACTAGAAAATTAGACAAAATATATAAAATCACTCTTCTTGGGTATTGGACCAAGGCAGCACAGAATTACAATCTCTGAGAAGACAGAACCAAATAAGGTAGCTCTATAATTGCTCAGCTAACTGCTCAGAAATAGTCTGTAGCACAGAGAGGGAGAACTCAAACACAGCTAGGAATGCCCTGAATTGGGAGGATAGAGATAAGAGTACAAGGGATTGAAGTGGCTACAATTAGCGAGCATAGAACCACAGAAGAGGAAACTGGGGAGGGAGAGAGAGAGAGAAAGAGAGATCACACCAGACATCTGCAGGTGAGTCCAATGGAATGGAATGCTTGATTGAATATTGGCTGAATACTGTTCTATATGTGCATGGTGTACAGTCAATGAAGCCAGGAGGAAACTATTGAAAAAAAAAAAATTAAAAAGACAGGACTCTCTGACTATTTCTCCAGCCAGAATGAAAGATTTATGTGGTGACAATAGTGTTGGAGAAAAGATGTTAGAAGCATTTACTGATTGAAAAATAGTAACATATATTAAGTAATTGGATAGGAATAATAATGAGAAAGGGAAAAGTAAAGGATGGCACATCAAACAAGTTCAAGAAACTAGTTAAATAATGTTACAAATATTCAACAGATGAAATAGTTTTTGAAAGCATTGTGTATTAAGAACCGTATTTGGAATGGTGTTTTTCACAGAATTAGAACAAAAATATCTTACAATTTGTATGGATACACAAAAGACCCCAAATAGCCAAAGCAATTTTGAGAAAGGAAAATGGAGTGGAAGAATCAGGCTCCTTGACTTCAGATTATACTACAAAGCTATAGTAATCAAGACAGTATGGCACTGGCACAAAAACAGAAATATAGATCAATGGAATAGGATAGAAAGCCCAGATATATATCCACACACCTATGGTCACCTAATCTACGACAAAGGAGGCAAGAATATACAGTGGAGAAAAGACAGTCTCTTCAATAAATGGTGCTGGGAAAACTGGACAGCTACTTGTAAAAGAATGAAATTAGAACATTCTCTAACACAATATACAAAAATAAACTCAAAATGGATGAAACACCTAAATGTAAGACTGGACACTATAAAATTCTTAGAGGAAAACATAGGCAGAACACTCTTTGACATAAATTGCAGCAAGATCTTTTTTGACCCACCTCCTAGAGTAATGGAAATAAAAACAGAAATAAGCAAATGGGGCCTAATGAAACTTAAAAGCTTTTGCACAACAAAGGAAACCATAAACGAGATGAAAAGACAACACTCTCAGAATGGGAGGAAATATTTGCAAATGAAGCAACTGACAAGGGATTAATCTCTAAAATACACAGACAGCTCATGCAGCTCAATATCAAAAAAACAAACAAGCCAATCAAAAAATGGGCAGAAGACCTAAATAGATATTTCTGCAAAGAAGACATACCAATGACCAACAAACACATGAAAAGATGCTCCACCTCACTGATTATTAGAGAAATGTAAATCAAAACAACATTGAGATATCAACTCACACTGGCCAGAATGGCCATCATCAAAAATTCTACAAACAATAAATGCTGGAGAGAGTGTGGAAAAAAGCGAACCCTCCTACACTGTTGGTGGGAATATAAATTGATACAGCCACTATAAAGAACAGTATGGAGTGTCCTTAAAAAGCTAAAAATAGAACTACCGTATGACCCAGCAGTCCAACTCCTGGGCATATACATGGAGAAAACCATAATTCAAAAAGATACATGCACCCCAATGTTCACTGCAGCACTATTTACAATAGCCAGGACATGGAAGTGACCTAAATGTCCATCAACAGAGGAATGGATAAAGAAGATGTGGTCCCCTCCTTATCATCAATGTGTTAATGCTTAACACATTTCACCTTTCAAAGAAAGAGATGATAAGGAGTGGCCAGTATGTGTACTTATCGGGAAAAATATAGTAAAGGCCCCACTGCTCAGTCCAAGATACCTAAAATGAGAAAAATGGAAAGGCTGTAACTTATACTGGACCAGTTGACAGATTATCCACTAAAATATCTATTAGCTAACATCTTTGGTATTGCTATTATAGGGGTACTCAAAGCTTGTGCCTGCATGTTGGTAAGATTTTCTTTAAAGCAACATTGGTCCAAACATACAAAAGTCAACATATTTAGCCATCTTCTTTTTGAGGGGATATATACAATGGAATATTACTCAACCACAAGACGGAACGAAATTGTGCCATTTGCAGAGACATGGATGGATATAGAGACTGTCATACAGAGTGAAGTAGGTCAAAAAGAGAAAAACTAATATCATATAATATCATTTATATGTGGAATCTAGAAAAATGATACAGATGAACTTATTTGCAAAGCAGAAATAGAGACACAGACATAGAGAACAAACATATGGACACCAAGTGGGGAAGGAGGGGTGGCATGAATTGGGAGACTGGGATTGACATATACACACTGTTGATACTATGTATAAAATAGATAACTAATGAGAACCTACTGTATAGCACAGGGAACTCTACTGATTGCTCTTTGGTGACCTAAATGGGAAGGAAATCCAAAAAAGAGAGGATATATGTACACGTGTGGCTGATTCATTTTGCTGTATAGCAGAAACAAACACAACAGTATAAAGCAACTATACTCTAATAAAAATCAATTTAAAAAATTTTTAAATTAAAAAACTCTATTGGGTCATATTATATGTGAAATGCCTATTATACATCCAGGAGATGTAATAAATTAATAAGATATCAAATGAGTTTAATCAACTATTAAACAATGGATGTCATTATAGATCCTAGTGATATAAAAAGGATAATAAAGATAATTAAAATGAATTCCTAAAAACATAAATATCAAAAGCTCATTCATGAAGAATTAAGTAATCTGAATAAACTTTATCTCTTAGTAAAAATGGAAGTCATAGCTAATAAACCTTCTACAGGAAACCTTGGAATCAAATGGCTTCAAAAAATCATTCTACAAAACATTTAACGAGGAAATACCAAGTGTGCATAAAATCTTCCACTAAATAGAAGAAGGAAAATCACTTCATACATCATTTTTTGAGGCCAGCATTTACCTAATATAATTGGCAGCAAAGACTGTTACAAGAAAATTACCAAAAAAATAACCCCCCAAACAAGAAACAAAACAAAACAAAGACCCTAAAGATCAATATTCCTCATGAACTTAAATGCAAGGATCTGACACAATTTTGGTAAATCAAATCCAGTAACATGCATAAACTTATAAGACATCAGAACCAGATAGAAATTATTCCAGTAATACATTTGATTTTCATATTAGAAAAACTAATTAATTTAACTTGTATTATCAGATTAAAATGGAATAAAACACATGATCATCTAGTTAGATGCAGAAAAACAAAATTCAATACCCATTTTTGATAAATATTTTATGTGTACTGGGAATTAGAGAATTTCTTCAACTTAAATAATTAACATAAAACATAAATCTAGCATGATAATGGTGAAAGAATGAACAGATTTATCCCTAGGTTGGAAAACTAATCAAGAATGTTTGTTCTTACCACTTTTATTCAGCATTGTGCTGGAAGAGCTAGTTAATGTAATAAAACAACAACAAAAAATAAATGTAAGTCATATGGTTTAGAAGAAGTGAAAATGACTAATTACAGATGAGATGATTGCATACATAGAAAATACTTTAAAATCAACAAAAAAGCTACTAGAACTCATAAGTGAACATGGCAAGTGACAAAGGTCAGCATACAAAAAATAAATTGAATTTCCACATAACCAGCAATGGAAAATATGATTCAAACATGCAACACAAATGGGAAATAACCAAGTGAATAACCAAATAACCAAATAACCAAAATGAAATATAACAAATAAATTAAATAAGATATGTGATATATTCCCAAGATAGTGATAGAAAATCCAATGCTCACAGACATCCTGGTACCGGACAGAGGATAGTGGTCAGAGAATAAAAGAACAAATTTTTCACAACTTGGCAAGTTGACATCACTTAATCTTATAAAGTAACATGAATCATGGGAAAAATTGCTTTCAATGAACCTGAGCACTGAAAGAAGAGGAAAAGCACCACACAGAAGGAAAGCGCCATGGGGGAACCTGAATTCATCTCAACACCAAAACCATGGAATCACTGCTTGACATGGAATTTTGAGATTACTCACATACATTGCAAGATAACTGAGATTTATTTATTTGAGCCATACTTGAATATTAAGTAATGTGAAGTACAATAGAAAACACTTCTTTAATATCTCCTGCAATTATTCCTCTATCACCAAAGGCTGCTTAACCTCTAATTTGTGTTTCATGAATAACACTGGCTCCTCCCCACTGCACTCTGTAATCTGAAGTGGATCTCAACCCTCTCTCTACTAATGACGGTGCTGATCCAGCATTCAGACTCTGCTTAACATTTGTTTCTTGCACTCATGGATTTCATCATGGTTGATTGTTTTATGTTTCTTTTCATAAAGCCTAAGGTATTTGTCTCATTTGTTGTTGAATTTTTTTATTGTTAATTCCAAGTTTAAGCTCCTTGAATTGAACAATTAAAAAAATGAATAAAAGTTTTTCCAGGATAGATATATATACACCTTAAATAACACCATATTTGTATGTGTAAGACATATGCAAGATGCTTAATTTTTAAAATGTATCCTACATCTTTATGCATTAGTTCATATATGATAAAATTTTATATAAGCATACTGCATTTTTGCAAAATAGGAAAAATACACCCTATTCAGAATATTGTCAAAGATAATTTACAATATTGTCTCTAACTATTAAGTTTTATATAAAAAACAAAATCTTTCTTGGGATCCATCTACAGAAAAATATATAGATGTAAACCTATATATATATATATATATATATGTAAAAATACTCCTATATAATTAGTAATAGGATAATTGGAAACAACCTAATTTTCCATCTATAGGGAATTAGCTACATAACTAATGATATATATAATGCAAAATATTTATACAGATATTTAAAAGAAATGACTTGCTCATTTAAGAAATATGTGCATCTTCTATAGTAAGGGAAAGAATCAATAAAGAAGGAGCATAATAAGGTTACACATTTTTCTAAAAATATATGGTTTGGAATTTTCTACTGATTAACTTTCTTATATTTAAAAATTTATAGGCAGCATACACGATTTTTCAAATTCAGTTGCTATAAAAAAAGAGACCTAAACAGTTAAATATATCTAAAGGATGTACAGATCTAAATTTTTCAGTTTTTAACTATTTATTTATTTTAATACCCTTGTTTCTATAACAAGAAAACTAATTTATCTTAACAAAAACACCAATAATAATTTGGATTTAACTATAATAAATGCAGGGAGGGAGGTCAAATAAATATATAGATAAAAAGACCACTAAGTTTACAGCAGTTGTGGTTCAAATAAAAGTATTATTATTAGTTAATAAAATCTATATATTTTGCCATTTTATTTTAATAAATCTTAATATTATGATAATAATAATTAGTAAGCCAATAATTCAATTAAGCAAGAAACATGATTAAGTAAATATTAATAAATGTATAGGTAATTTGTTAAATCACCAAATATTTTATTTTATTTATTTATTTTATTATTATTACTTTTTATACATCTTTATTGGAGTATAATTTCTTCACAATGCTGTGTTAGTTTCTCTCGTACAGCAAAGTGAATCAGCCATATGCATACATATATCCCTATATCCCCTCCCTCTTGAGCCTCCCTCCCACCCTCTTTATGCCACCCCTCTAGGTCATCGCAAAACACCGAGCTGTTCTCCCCGTGCTCTGCTGCTTCTTCGCACTAGCTATCTATTTTACATTTAGTAGTGTATATATGCCGATGCTTCTCTCACTTCACTCGTGTCTCCCTCCCTGTCCCCCTGTCTTCAAGTCCGTTCTCTATGTCTACGTCTTTATTCCTGCCCTGCCACTAGGCTCATCAGTACCATTTTTTTTAGATTCCATGTATATTTGTTAACATACAGTATTTATTTTTCTCTTTCTGACTTACTTCACTCTGTATGACAGACTCTAAGACCATCCACCTCACTACAAGTACCTCAATTTCGTTTCCTTTTATGGCTGAGTAATATTCCATTGTATATATGTGTCACATCTTCTTATCTATTCATCTGTTGAACATTTAGGTTGCTTCCATGTCCTGGCTATTGTAAATAGTGCTGCAATGAACATTGTGTCATGTGTCTCTTTTTGAATTATGGTTTTCTCAGGGTGTATGCCCAGTAGTGGAATTGCTGGGTCATATGGTAGTTCTATTTTTAGTTTTTTAAGGAACCTCCATACTGTTTTCCATAGTGGTTGTATCAATTTACATTCCCACCAACAGTGCAGGAGGGTTCCCTTTTCACCACACCCCCTCCAGCATTTACTGTTTCTAGATTTTTTGATAATGTCCATTCTGACCAGTGTGAGGTGATACCTCATTGTACTTTTCATTTGCATTTCTCTAATAATTAGTGATGTTGAGCATCTTTTCATGTGCCTCTTGGCCATCTGTATGTTTTCTTTGGTGAAATGTCTATTTAGGTCTTCCACCCAGTTCTTAATTGGGTTGTTTGTTTTTCTGATGTTGAGCTTCATGAGTTGTTTGTATATTTTGGAGATTAAGCCCCTCCTGCCTGCCTCTCCTGTTCTCCCTCGGCCTCCTTCCTATGGCCCCAGGATCCACATGGCCCAAGGGAGGCCTCTGAGGGTATAGGACCCAGCCTGAGAGATGGGCAGGCTAGCCAGGCATGCTTCCCAGGCCGATTGGGCAGGCGATATGCTTGGCGCACTCTTCCCTGATCCAAGTCCCCGAGGGTCCCTCCAGGCATAGGAACCTCCCCCCTGCTCCCAGCCACACCTCAGGGGCTGTGGTCCTGTCTGGCCTCCACTTCTCCTCCCCCTTCAGTCCCCCCATGTCCTACTGGTTCACTTGGGGGTTCCTCCCGTCTCCTTGGGCATCAACATCCCTCACCAGCATCCGGCAGTTGCCCTAACCAAATATTTTAGAATTGTATAAAGTGCTTTGAGAATAACTGAAATATATGGAATATGTACTCTGTGGTCATAGTTATTTATACTTATATCATCATTCTAGAATGAATAGAAACAAAGAAAAAGGAAACATTTACAGTTAGATATGAGTCTGCTTTCAAATAATCAAATTTTTTATAATTTTCATCTTATATAATGGACACCTGTCCTTGTTACCATGGTAACATGAATATAAACTTATAGTTTGCATAACTTATAATCTAAGAAACTTTTCATAGCTGCTCTCATAGTCTAAACAGAGGACAACTGCGTTTATAGATACTTTAGTTTCCAAGACAACATGATGTGCATTCACGCGACTCTATGGAAACCAACAAACTTGCAATTGGTGTTGAACACTTATGTTAACCAAACTCTGTTGGGCTCTCAATATAAATGCAAATGAAAGGAGGATGGGCAGCTCTTCACCTCCATGTTTCAAAATTATGCATCCAAGACCAAATTTGCTTTGGCATCCCCTGGATGAAAGTACTATATAGTTACAATATTACATTGTTATTTATAGCATAAACAAAATATGACTATATTTTTAGAGCCAAAATTATTTCTAAATATTTATCAAGAGAAAGCACTGTTTTTCTCTATCCCTAATATACTAAGGTTTTCCTGTACAAAGCAAGGTTTTGGAAACAATTCTTTCAAAAAATTTATACCAAAGTCTTTTAACAGATATTATTTATTTTGAATTGACAGACTGGCTATTTAAAAATATCCTGTCATTTCTATGTTCAGTGATTCTGATTAGCAAAGTTCAATCCACACATTAAGTAGATATTGAAAATCTTCCAATAAAATGCACAAAGTAAATGACATGATAGTTATCTAATAAACCATCTCCTAATTTGCCTTAAAACCTTCACAGAGGTATATACATAGTTGCCAGAAATCTAAAAATTTAAAATAATAAACATAAGAAAACTTTTTAGAATTTGTGACAATTTTCTATTAACTACACAAGTATTAATATGGTAAAGCATGGTCACTAGCAAATAAGCTATATGGAGGATTCAGCCTTCACATAACATTTTCTCCAAATAAGACCCATAGGACTTGTGTAAAACAGGCAAGCATTGGCTTTATTGAATGTGTTCAAATTTGGGAAGAGGCTTAGATTCATTCCCTCTTATTTCTTCCTTAATCAGTACTCAACAAACAAGTTAAAGAAGGGTGTGAATTTCAACACAGGAATACTTATAGAATGTACAAAAATAGAATTGTGGGAAGGTAGATAAATAGCTCCAACATCTATAAATGCAGAGAATATTCACTCTACTCAAATTAATTATGAGATAATAGACAGTTCCAATCCAAATACCAATGGCAATGGGACATTTTGCTAAAGAGGGCAATTAGAGATAGTGATCAAAGGCATCTCAAATAATCTGACCTACTGGCAAAAAGTTTATTTTTCAGAGTTGCAATAAATTATTGTCATTTGAGCATCTGCTAGCAGATTAGTAACTAACCTAGATTTGGGATTGTTACCTCTAGTGAGGGAAAAATTACTTACTATGCAGAAACAATATCAATTTCTAGTTGGCATGTTGATCATATCCTTAACATGCTGAATGAATGAATAACTGACTCTATAGAATAAAACTAAGAACAAAGTTGACAAAGATATCCTTAATGTCATTAAAGTGTCAATAATTTTTACCTCTATTTATCTTACTAGGTATTTATAACTTTTTTCATGGTAAGGTAAAACTAGACTCTTAAGTGCCTTGACTAAATAATCTTCAAATCTATTTGTCACATTTGATGAATTGCAACATGAAATTCAAATATGGTTGATTTGACATGTCTAAAATGTCATGTCAAGAAACATCGCTTTCTAATTTCTAGGAGAATAAAGGCTTACTAGAGTACTGAAATATGAACCATTGTCTGAATTCCAGAGAAATTGTACTAGAAATTGTGAAAATGGAAGTAAACTTGATAAAGCAATCATTAATCTATACTATAATCTATAGTGCAAGTATAGCAATCTATAGTACAAGAGAAGATAGAAAGATGTTGCATCCTTTCCCAAATAGCTAACTTCTCAATCAGAGAAGTCTATATCAACCAGAAAACCAGACAGGCATTTTTCTATTTGGTAAGCCTGAGGTTGGAGAATGAAGTGAAAGTATCATTTCTTTGTGTCTTTATGATTTTTAATCCTGTGAACTTCTTACTATGTACAAGGGAAAATAGATATTATACTATCTTGGTAACACTAGAAGAACTACCAGGAATTGCTTTCAGGAAGATATTAGCTGAAAACTAATTTGTGGCCCAGAATCAATTTTGATCTTAAATATACCATAATATTTTCCAGGATATACATCTGAAATATATCACATGTACCTGTAGATTTAGAGGGAAGGAATAACTACAGTTTTTTTCTAAAGAAATCCACAAAGAATGTTTCCTGATTATATTACTCACTTACAAGAAGTTTGAATACATTCTCATGTATAAAATTCTCTGGCAGCAATGAGACTTTTGAAAATATGGGGAGTTAAAAACACTGTATCCATATTTAATTCAGTAGAATTTAAGGTATTTCTGGAAAGGAATCTTGTTTCATGGATTTTATGAACAAAAATAATCTTAGGAAATCCTGTAGTTTAACATTCCTTAATTACCTATGAGAAAACCAAGATCCAACAAAGATTAGTGACTAACCCACACTCAAATACTTAGTCTAAAAGTTAGAGTGATACAAAATTCAAAGATTTACTTCATACTTTTCTTGTACAAACATACTCAGAATGTTATAAAATAAATTACTATTTGTTATAAAGGGAAATCTTAAAACACTGTCTTTTATAAGTTTAGCAATAAGTGATTTGCCGTAGAAATTTCTAAGTACCTATGCAAAAATCAAAGATCAGAGATAGATATTGTCATCTAAATAAAGATCTTCCTGTCATGACAATATCATCTCAGGAGTGCTTTTCAGGAGCGCACTGGTGTTATTTTATCACGTTACATTCGAAGATCCATAAAAATAAAGAAGGGCCCTAACTTGATATTGTATTGTATCGCACAAAAAATCCTTACCTGTTAAAATATGCCTTATAAGAATGAAGAGCACTATAGGTACCTGATATCAGTGTTATTTATTATTTATTTTTTTTAATCTTTCTTCAGCATTATATTTTCAAGTGTGTTTGAAGAGTCACTGAGGAAACTTCAGTTTATATGTTTGAGGAACTGTATAGATTAATGTCAACAGATAAACATACAATGCTTGAATTTTTCTGACATTGGGATTTATTAAGAGTTTTATATAAAACTATTTTTCTCTTTTCCCACTACTTTGAACTTATGTTATAATTATGAGAAAAATTAAGACTTTTTAAAAAAAAAGATAGAAATGACCAGGCTTTGAGATTTTTCCAGATCTTGGTTGAAAATTGAAGTTCCTCTCCTGTGCTTAATTGACAGTCAGAAGTTTGTGGCTGAACAATAACCCAAGATTGTGAGATCTGATTGCACCCAAGATATTACCATTGATTGGAATTGTTCTCAGCTGGGCATTTAATTCTCTGAGGCATTTGGGTACATCCACTAGGTCAACTCATTTATCTCTTCTTATTGTAAGACAAGTCCTGTTAAGAAATCATATATTTGCCTGTGTTTCATCAGTCAAGACATAATAAAATTTACCATACCTTTGAGTGAAAGTTCCCTAAAGTTATAAAAGCTAAGACTTATAACTCAAGAAATCCTTAAAATGCAATTTTCCTCCTGGAAAAATTCTACATTCCAGATAAGTGGTACAGTTCCTGAAAATAAGTTTAGTTTCTGTTAATTTTAAGTCTTTTAGTATTTTTACTATGAAATAAATAGCTCTAACTAGAAAAATGACTTCTCTGACTAGGGAGGAAAATATGCTTTGTTGCAATACCTTGAAATCTTTCATAGACATCATGCCAAACTTCTATGAGCATAAGTTGAACATGCTGTTAGTAATGTACAATTCATGTCATAGGTTGGAGGCTCCTGTTCAAATTTGTTGAACATTAGCAAAAGAATAGTTAAGGAATTCTCTTAACTGGGCTCTTTATAGGGCAGGAGATGAGTTACTTTACCCAGCTTAACAAGATGAGAACAGCATTAAAAAATGTGCTCTCTGTAACAAGGCCAGTACAGTGATTCTAGAATTCCACAAGATTTTGTTTCTCCAAACACATTTTTGCTGAGTTACCATAACAAAATCTGCTCTGCTTAGTAGCATAAACTTCTTAACTCTGGGTTAAATCTTAACCTCTGCAAGTTAAAAACAAAGTTAAAAACAAAGTGAGGACATTGCAATAAAGGCCACTATTAAATAGGGATATTTCCCATTGAGGAAGACAGTAGGAGAGTTAGAGGTAATAGGTCTTTGATATAATAGCAACAATTCTAGATTAAGTAGTTGATCCCATTTTTTTTTTTTTTTTTAAAAAAAAGACCTTAAGAGAATGGAAAACATCAGTTACTTCTTTGGAAGACAAAAGGGAAACATTTAGGTAGGAGTATTATACTTGGTTACAAAAGGAAAATACTGATGACATGCACATTTTAGTGCCAGAGAGATGAACATAAAAGGGAAGTATATAAAAGCTAGCAAAAATAATCATTACATCTTTGAATTCTCTTCAGGATAGCTCTGAAGTCAAAGGACTTGTAAATTACAAACTTCCACATCCTATAGCTCATACTCTAAGTTAAACTCTTCAGTATTTTACATAGGATTTATTATCACAGAACTATAGAAAATAGACAAGACTTCAGATATGGTCTATTTCTCCAATATTCCCTAACTGGCAAATTAGAAAAATGAGTTTATTGGTCACAGAGATAAATGAACCTGTATTTTGGTTTACCTGTTTTAAGAAATAAAGGGTGCTATCTTGAGGTGAAGAGATTTATAGTAACATATTATTAGCACTTTTTTTTTTACTTTTATCATGTGCTTTTTTTCTTAACTTTCAGATTCATTTAAGATTACAACCTTGCCTATAAATCAGTCAAACGGTATTTATTGACTGCTTGCTCTTTGGTTGCAAGTTTAATCATTCAGCTCCACATTCAATCATATCTATAATTTATCAACACATCTAATGCTCCATGTCTGTATGAAGAAATGCTAGGCATATTTCCTGATAAATTTTCTTTTTTAATCCCATGAACAGTACCACTAAAATTATGATATCCTTGCAAATATATTAAAATGTGATTTTAAAGTTCTGTGTGATTTCTTTTTAATTTTCTTATTGAAAAGGTTTATGAAACAGTCTCAGTTAAGATTCATTTTCTGATTAATGTGAAGCCTAACATTCACTATAAGGATGATCTCAGGAAACTAGTAAATTAAGAATGCCCACCTTGCACCTGTATTACATCGGACTCTCATTTAACTAAACTTGTTTTAATTTATTCTTTTTAAAATTAACTCTTTGTTGTTATGCCTTGGTGACTAATGATCCTTTGTCAAATTCTATATACTAACAGACACATGCACCAACATTTTTTCCTGTTTCAATATATCAAAAAGTGACTAAGGAGACTTTTATTTATTTATTTATTTTTGCAATAATGGAATTGAAAAGGCCAGATTTAATATTCACTGTAAACAATAAGAAAATTGACAAAATGCATATAATGATAGTTTTAGAACTTTGGAAAATAGGCAGAACATGACTGTGAGCCCAATGACCAGCCTAACTTAATACCTGGGTAAAATATTTGGAAGAGAGAGCAAGGAAGGAAAACCTTAAAGAAACTAGAGACCTTGCTGAGTTTAGAGAACAGAGATTGTGGTTGGGGGAGAAGGGTGAGCTGATACAACCAGAAGTTGTGGGACAGAGTTTGAAAAAGGAGGGAGTTATTTATAAAATGAGCTCCAAATATTTAATTAAGGCTTGCCTTAGTTAAATGATTCTCTGCTGAGTACTCAACTATAGTGAAAATCTCAACAAGGCCAAAGAATTACAAGGAAGTTGTAAGGTGAACAATTCTTTGACCAAAAGAAGGAGACATTTAAACTCCAACCAGGCAGAGTGGAGAACTTTTAGAAATCAAACTGGACATACATTAGAAACCACAAAGGAACCAAAGCTTAGTAGTAGAACTGAAATATCCTTGAAGTGAAGACCAATCTAGACCTTCCATTGAAATGCTTTAAAATAGGCCTTATAGTGGTCAAACTGATATACAAGTAACTGCAATTTAAAATGAAGCCTCATGCTCTTTAAGGGAGATAACTAAACCCAAAGAGTCAATCTGTAATATTTACAATGTCTATCATCTTATCAAAAAGTAATAGATATATAAGGCATCAGGAAAATGTGACCTGTAATTAAAATCTCTATACATTTAAAATTGTTGAGTTCACAGACCACAGATCTTCCTTGATCTATGATAGAGTTACATCCCAATAAACCCATCTTAAATTAAAAATACAAGTCAAAGATACAATTGATACACCTAACCTACTTAGCTTCGCCTACCTTAAACATGCTCAGAACATTTACATTAGCCTATAGTTGGGCAAAATCATCTAACACAAAGCCTATTTTATAATAAAGTATTGAATATCTCATGTAATTTATGGAATACTGTACTGAAAGTGAAAAACAGAATCGTATAGGTACAGAATGATTTCAAGTGTATCCGTTGCTTACCCTTGTTATTGTGTGGCTGTTTGGAAGCTGAGGCTTGCTGCCAATGCCCAATATCACAAGAAAGTATTGGACTGCATATCGCTTGCTAGCTTGGAAAAAGATCAAAAATCAAAGTTCTGTTCCTACTGAACGCATATCGCTTTTGCACCATTGTAAAGTTGAAAAATCATAAGCTGAACCATCCTAAGTCAAAGATTGTCTCTAAAACCATATACAAAACAATATAAACCCTGAGTATTTGAAAATTAAACAACACTTTTCGAAATAACTCATGAATAACAGAAGAAATCACAGGGGAAAGAGAAGGTATTTTTAACTAAAGGAAAATACAAACATGGCATATTGAAACTTGTGGAATAGCTTAAAGCAGGGCTTGAAGTGAATGCATAGTTTTAATTGCATATAGAGAAAAGACAGGTTTTTTTTAAATCAAAACCATTTTTTGAGGTATGATTGATTTAAAATATATACCTACACAAATAATTGAACATAGATTTTTGTATCAGATTTATTCATAAAAATCAAGACTGGGAACAACCCAAATGTCCATTAACAGGTGAATGGATAATAAGTGATAGTATATTTACACATTGGCATACCATTAACCAATGAAAATAATTGAAATATTGATTCATGCAACAACATGGATGAATTTTAACACCAATATTCTGAGCTAAAAAAGCCATATACAAAAGAGTAGATAATGTATGATGCCATTTGTATGAATTTCCAAAAACAACCAAACAGACTGAAAATAAAGAAGTGTAATATATAGTGGAAAAAAGTTAGTCATTAATTTCCCAAGGCAGAGGTTTGTATGGAGTCTTGAATGAGAAGAGACACATGGTAACATTTTAGAATGTGGGAAATATTCTATATATTCACTGGTGTGGCTGTGATTATACAGATACACAGAGTTGTCAGAATTTCATATATGTGAACTTAATATCATTGCAGTTGATTGTATTTACAGAATACATCAAAATGACTGAAAATAGATGAAGGGAAATATAGAATTATACAATGTACATTATTTGGATTATCAAAAGTGCTAAATTGAAAAATGAAGACACTGATGTAAGAGACAAAATATATTCTAAACCTTAAAAATATTTAACACATCAATTATTTGAAAAGAAAGAATAAACCAAAGCAGTAATCAGATAAGAATTATTTTAGAGTTTGAATTAAGACTGGCCAACCAGGCCAGAGACTAATAGCAGTAGATGTTTTGTCCTGGAAATAGAAGTAAAGAAACAGATATCAACCTTGAGAATTTGCTGGTTAGAAATTTATTCCTAGTCCAAATCTGATTCCAAAATATTAGAGCTTTCTTTTCTTAAGGTCAAGAACAACTGAAACAACTGTTTCTAGATAGTATACAGATAAAAGCAGAGTTGAACTAAGACAGAAAACCATTTTTTTCAGGTAATTAATTATATCTGTGATGGGAAGAGAATAGATAGTGAAACAGGTTTTCATGGTTGATTATTTTTTGTCAGCATTTTGCATATTAGCCAACACATGTTTTATATATTTTAGATAGCTTGATAAGAAGAAAGAGGTGGGTGGCTTACTTTAAAAATGTTAAGATAACATGCCCAAGGCATTGTCTAAAAAGAAAAAAAATTAGCCTCCAGAAGTTTAATAAAATATAATGAAATTTTTACCACTGCTTCTTGAAATGACAGAAATATAAACTCCTTCAGAAGATGTTCCAGACATAAATATTAAAATTGTAGAGTGTATAAATCTTCTGAAATCTCTCCAGTGTTTCTGATATATTTCGTAGAAGAATAGGACAGATCTTAGAGGAAGCCCTTGAGATAGCTGCCTGGAGTGGCAAGGTTTGCTGGCAATAGGGCTTGGTGTGCTGGAACTCACTGTTCTAAACATCATTAAAGTTAACTTTTGAATTGTTTTTCTTTAGCATTATCCCAAGTGGCTGAACAAAAATGGCTACCGTGCAGTCTGTATCATGTAATTACTTTGTCCCAGGCTCACATGGGTTGTTTACCTTGGCCCCATGCTTCTTTAGGGATGCCTCACAGAAGGACCATGGGGTTTTGAGTAAAGTCTGTGTTCCATACCTTGACATTTCTCCTTCCATGGAGCAAAATGATGGCCAAGTCAGAAAGCCTATTTGAACAGCAGAATGACACATGTTACATAGATATAAATGGGTTATGTGATTTTAAAAATACTTAGAAATTTTGGATAATTTTTAAGTTAAATATTTAAAAACCTTTGCTCCATTTAAATTATTTGATTCAAAGGCTAGTCCTGCATATGCCATTTATATTTCAAGGTTTGGGGAAGATAACCATAGCTCTGCTGATAAGTGTGGTTGTGTTTATGATCTGTGACTACGATAGCATATTAGCCATAAAATAGAGGTGCCTCATTTAATGTAGATGGCTCCTAAGAGAGATCCATTTAGTACTCTTGATTTATGCTCCTAAAGCAAAGATAAATGTCCTGCTTGAACATTTTATTACAGTCATACTCATGTATGATCTTGTATAAGGAAGCAATAAGAATTATGAAAAAAAGGTGTACAGGACAATAATTTCATGCTCTACTGATACAAAAGGTCAGCATCGACTCTGGTGAATCTGACAGTATTTTGACTTTAGATTCATCTGTGGTAATGTAACAGTTATCTTAAGATAAACACTTACCCATTATTTATTTATTTGTATTTTTTTCCCTTTATTTCCTGAACAAACCCCTGTTAGTGTTGCATGGTTGTAAATTAAATTTTAACAATATATACATGAAAAATTTACAATAAATACATCTGATTTTATCTCTCATAGGTTGAATATCTGTATCTTTATGAGTTTGGGGGGTTATGTTTTTCCTCTTATCACTTTCCCCTCCTCTCCCTCCTCTTCCTTCACCACTAGCAACTAGGCTCTTGTCATAAGAAGCCATATAAGCCAACTCACACCAGTCATTATTAAATGTAACCTAAGTGTATTGATTTTTCCCATGTCTGTTTCCTGTGTTGCCACTTTGTGTGGGGCTGCTCATCTGTGTTTTACCAGAGTAATTTAAACTGAGTTTCTCCTCTCTTAATTACTTGTCAACATCTGATTTCTCTTAAGTCATATTCAATCCATATTTATAGTTTAAGGGATTCCTATTTATTTTCTTTTGTACATATTCGAATAGCTTTTTATAATGGATTACTTTTAAGCATATATTAACTATTCTAGTGTAGTCCACAGTATATATGATTTATTCTAGAATGACATTGGTTCAAATTTTTGATGTCTATATATTTTTACTTATAGAACATATTTATATACATACATATATGCACATGTATATATTTATATTATATATATTTACATTTAAATAAATATGTAAATATAAATGATAAAATAATAGAAGGAATATCTATTGATATACTACACAATGTAAGAAATAGTACATTACCAGCAGCATTAGAGTATCTTGTTTATGTCACCTCATATAGACCCATGCATCACACCCAAAGAAAATTATCCTTAAATTTGTGTTTGTCATTCCTTTGCTTAATACGTGTAAATAATATATAATATACATTGTCTAGTGTTGCATGTTTTTGAAATTTCAGTACATGAAATTAAACTGTATGTGACATTTTGTTACTTGGTTTTTCACTCAACATCATGTTTTTGAAAATCAGTCACATTGATTTGCACAGCTCCAGTTCACTTACTTTTTATCGCTATTTAATATTTCATTGTATGAGAATTCCATTATTCATTTTTCTAATCTTAGTTGATAGACATTTGAGTTATTCCAGTGTTTTTGTATTATAAATATTACCATGGATTTTGAGCCGTGTCTCCATGTATATTTGGACACAAATGTCTCTAGGGACACTGAATGAGATTGCTGCTTCAGTTTTACTGGATGACCTAAGATCATTTCCAAGTAGATTTCATCCACCACACTGCTACCATGAAAGTCTGAGGTCCTTGTCTTCACTAATATTTAGTATAACAAACATTTTTATTTTCGTCTGTTAAGTTAGTTGTTTTAATTTGCATATTTCTCTTTAGAATGAGGTTGAACAAAAATTACTTTTATTTTAAATTATTTTCATTTGAGCAAAAATTAATTTTACCCTTAAAGTTTCTAAAATAACTGTTTTACTATCTACTACATTAGTAAAACATTCCATTTGAGAATCAAAATTGTCCTTGATTCAAAAATAAAGAACAAAAGAATATTATCTGTGGTTCATTTCTGTTAAAGAAAAAATGTAAAATTTTCCTTTATGAAAAATATTAGCTGGATACCTTAATGATCACTGAAACATAATTGAAAGTTTAATTTATTTTTTGTTTTTTTTTTAAATCTATAGTGCCAAAGTCTGCTAAGTTTAATTTAATTAATATAGAAACAATTTATTTTTTTTTAAAAATTTAAGAATAAAACTGAATCCAGAAAAAGCCTTATTTTAATGAATTTACTGGAAAAGTCCATTAGTAATTAGTAAATAATACCACAGGAAGAGTCAAGTTACCATTTTCTGTTAGAAAAACTTTACTGGCCTTTCTGGTATTACTTTTTAGTTTTCCTTTTTCTTTTATTTATCTTTATAAAATATCTTACAGTTTTATTCCTCTAAAACAAAGGCATTAGTAGAAATTCCAGTAAATCCTGCTTATTTTTTAATAGGTAAATTTTTATAATGTCAAGAGTAATGAGATTGCCAATCAATGAAATATATGGTGTATTAAAATGTGGAAATGAAATGGGCATATCAGTGAAAATGACATGGACTTGGGACCTTTGACTGAAACGACCTAATTTTCACAAATGAAAAGGAAAAAAATGTATTTGAAAAGGTTAATCTAGAAGTGCTACCTCATGCTTATCCAGTCCAGAAAATCTTATATTCAGATATGATATATTATTAGGGAATCTGAGAAGTGATACATCTCAGTATGTAGAATCATGAATTTTATAAAAGGATTACTTCATGATATATAAAAAATAATGATTTAAAATACTGCTTCTTACTTCTATTAGTTATCTGTGTTGCATATTCAATACCTCAAAATTTAGTGGGTTTAAACAAAGAAGATGTGGCACATATATACAATGGAATATTACTCAGCCATAAAAAAACCGAAATTGAGTTATTTGTAGTGAGGTGGATGGACATAGAGTCTGTCATACAGAGTGAAGTAAGTCAGAAAGAGAAAGACAAATACCATATGCTAACACATATATAGGGAATCTACGAAAAAAAAAATGTCATGAAGAACCTAGGGGTAAGACAGGAATAAAGACACAGACCTACTAGAGAATGGACTTGAGAATATGGGGAGGGGAAGGGTAAGCTGTGACAAAGTGAGAGAGTGGCATGGACATATATACACTACAAAACGTAAAATAGATAGCTAGTGGGAAGCAGCCGCATAGCACAGGGAGATCAGCTCGGTGCTTTGTGACCACCTAGAGGGGTGGGATAGTGTGGGTGGGAGGGAGGGAGACACAAGAGGGAAGAGATATGGAAACATATGTATAACTGATTCACTTTGTTATAAAGCAGAAACTAACACACCATTGTAAAGCAATTATACTCCAATAAAGATGTTAAAAAAAACAATAATTAACATTTATTATTTCACAGTTTCTATGACTCAAGAATTCTGAAGTTACTGAGGAAAGTGGTTTTGGCTTCAGGTCTCTCATAAATTGCAGATAGATGTCAGCAATGTTGTCGCCATTTTAAGGATTGACTGGAGCTAGAAAATCCCTTCCAACTTGTCTCACTCACTTGGCTTAGGTACCAAGTTAGTGCTAGCTGTTGTTAGGGGCTGTCAGTTTCTTTCAGCATAGACTTCTCCAGTGGACTGTTTGCATGTCCTCAAAAACAGGCAATTGGCTTCGTTTAGAGCTCATGATCCATGAGAAAGCACCCTAGAACCAGAAACATCTTTTATAACCAAGCTTCAGAAGTCACACCTGCATTCACTTACGCAGTATTATACTGGTCACACAGATCAACCCTGATACAGAGTGGGAGGGAACTGTTTGAATAACAGAAGTTTGGGTTCATTGGGAGCTATCTTAGAGGCTGGCTATAACATTCCTTTCCAAAGCTGTATATTCTTTGTATTTGTCCTTCATCCTGTGGTGTTAACAGAAGCAAACAAAACAAAAAACAAAAAAAATCCCTCTTATTAAGAATATATGTTACCTAATTATTCTCAATTGTAATGTGATTAGGGTAGTGTAAGAATTAATACACTGTAAGCAGAAAATTCAATTAGAGTTGGGAGATCAGAAGGGGAAGCACTTACACCCTGCAGTAATACCAGAGTCCAAGAAGAAGAAGAAAGACTTCTTTCTGATAAGGACTCAGCCAATGAAAAGCCATAGACTGTTTCTTTACTACAGCCCTCCCAACTTCCCTTCCCCTCTATAAAAGAGTTCCCTTGCCACACAGAGAATTTACATGTGGCTCGCCATAGTTGCAGACCCCATATTACAATTTTCTGTTGATGATGAATAAACCCATCTTTGCTGTAGAAATGTCTGGCAGTCATTTATTTCATGTCAGTAGCAGTTTCAAGGGTTCAGGAAACAATGTTAAAATTTTGTTACTGTGGAATTGTAAACTGTATTATTATCAGTTCTTCTTATACTAACATGAGCTAAGGATATGACCTAAATCTTTGATAATAAAAGAACATATCATCAAAATCATCAAAATGACAGAAATGTTTCTGTATTAAAAGATGTGATATGGAAATTAAGAAAAAATAACAGAAAGTTTGAACTCTACTTTACAAATTTGCTGAGGACAACTTATGTAAGTTGCAGTATTAAATTTATATAAAGGGATTCAAGATGTGAAGATACTGAACATCCCAAGTGTAATTTTAATATTATAAAATTGTCATTAATGCACAAGTGTCTTTTTACTTGGATAAACAGAATTCCTCAACTACACTAAATGTTTATAAATGCATTTATTATAGACAATAATAATCTCAAATAGAAAGTACAATAGAAATTTTTTAAATGATGTCTAATATATATTACTTGCCTCTTTGACTCAAGAGGGTACATTAATTGGTTAAATTAACTTCAGCTTATTTTACACAATTGATTACTGGAATCAGCTGCTAACTTGTGTCTTGTGATTTAAAATCTAAAACTTGTTTAGAAGATATTTCAATGTCTCCTCATTGTTATTTTTGAGGTAGGAATTGTTATTCTGACTTTAACAATGAGGACAGGAAGGCTCTGTTTACCTGGCTTGCTCAAAGTGTCACAGTCATAAAGCTGGAGAGTTTTGGGTTTGAATTTTTGTCTTTTGATTCCAAGTCAAAGCCTTATTTACTAAACCAGGTTACTTCCTACATCAATCATGTTTTATAAAACACTATGCCCTAGATGTTATTCTTTCTGAAATTCTTATCCTCAAGAAAATACTTGGAATTTTTTCAAGTAAAGAGCTAATTATTGAGTGTTAGCTAGAAATGTCATTATTTTAGATGGCATACTATTCCTTTTCTATAGAACATTACTTGACAACCAAAAATAACAGAATGTCATTGTGTTATTTGCCTGTCAAATAATGTCCTCATGATTCATATTACCATACAGTACAAAATGGGATACAAGTAGTTAATCTATCATGTGCAAGTGTGTTTTTATATTATTTTATTATTATTATTATTACTACTACTACCACATGCACTATAGTCTAGGGTGCCTGGGGCATGAACATAAACATGTTTTAGTTGAAGACTAATTTCTGTTCTCTCAGAGAGTGTATTCATTTTACTGTGACATAATTCAGAATAAGACATAATTTTATCACTGCTTCGTTTCATATTCATGTTTATGAAAATGTAAAATTGATTAATGTTTCCACAGTAAATAGAAAAGTTGTGAATTTCCTTGATTTTTTTTGAAGTATGTACTGAGGAAGTGTTATGCAATTCACACCCACTTTATTCTCAATTATTCAGAGTAATGGAGGAAAAGTATGGACTGGCATTTTTCACATCAGAGCTAGCTGACAGAATATACAATTAGGCTTGATTCATAGCATTTATTAAAATTTCCATTTAATTGCTAATTAGTCTGTAAAGATTTGTAAATGTAGGAACTGGCACTTGTATAATTATTTTTCTTAATGCTCAGCACACCAGAGAGCACTGAAATTTCTGTAGAGTAAAATCACACTGATTCTTCATTATGCCCTGTGGTAGTCAGGAAAATAATTACAGATTCACTAGTGCATTTATTTTCTTAACATTCTTTGTGTCAATCTCTTACTTCCCCTCCTCCACACTTCCAACATGATATGTGGGGAAAAAATCATAGAATATTAGAACTGAAAACATAATGTAAGTCAATCTCCTTGTTTTACTTAGTAGGACATCAATATCCAGAGAAACTGACTATTACATATTCTGCACTTTCACACATCAAATATCATCAACAGAATTCTAATTGAAATGAATCCTAATTCCATTTTAAGGTTGCTGTAGTTAATAAATTAAGTCTGATTTATTTTCTCTTTGATCCTAGCTAATTGGACAAAGAACAAATTCAGAAAATGTATATGTATTTCAGATAGGCATTGAGACATTTAAATATTTTCTTTTCCCTCCTTCTTTCTTCCCTTCCTCTCTCCCTACTTCCCTTCCTTCTTTCTTTTCTTCCTTCTTTTTGAAATTTTGAAATTGTTTGAGGGATGAATTCTACCATCTGGCTCTTCCAATTTAAGATATTTGATTTATTAAAAAATAAGGACAAATTTCCCAAGATAGCTAAATATTATGACCAAACACTGAATGTCTAAGAGTTGACAAATTTTGGTTTTAATATTGCATGGGAAATCTTTCAGAAGACTTAGCTGTTCTTGTTAAGTACAACTAAGAAATGAAATGCGATTAAGACCACAGGCTTTGGAAGCTGAACTAACAGAGTTATGATCCTGGCTCTACTCTCACTATTTATGGTCTTGAGTAAGTTATTCAATCTCTGTATGCTTCAGTTTACTCACTTATAAATAAGGGAAACAAATAGTATTTTTGTCATAGAACTGATATGATGTTTAAGTAAAATAGATTGTGTAAAACTTTGACATACTGTATGGAACTTTGTAATAATTTTATAAATCTTAGCTATCAACATGTATGAGATTGTTATTGCAATTATTCCTTCTCAGGAGCTACCAGACTCCTCTAATCTATGTATGTATGTATGTGTGTGTTCATCTATTTATCTATCTATCTATCTATCCATCTATCATCAACTTGTGAAACCATCTATGCATATACTCATGCCTTTATATATACACACAGGTATACTGAGCTCCAACTTAAAGAGGATTTATACATGATATACTCTACTGTGCTTCTTTTGAATAAGAAGTAGGAAGTTATGCTGGCACCAGTTTTTGTTTGTTTGTTTGTTTCTGCCCCTTTGTTTATCTAAGCATTCCAGCTCATTGCCAGTTTTACCTGGACAAGGTTCTATGATGAAGCACAAGAATTTTTTCAGGACTGCCATTTCTGAAAGAGAAGATCAACATTCACAACTTTATTAATCAAATTGGTATTTCTTAGTAATAATTATTTTGATAGTAATAAAAATTTTCTCAAACATTCACTTTTTGCTGTGTTGGACAAGTTATTTACATATTTTTTAAAATTTAGCTCTCACAAAAATATGAGACAGATACAAAAATTTCCATTTTCAGTGGTGGTAGCTGAGACAGAGAAATATTAGTTGCCCAGGATCAGAAGACCTGAACTTACTTAGGTGGCATTTTGCATTTAAAATTCATAATGTTTTAATGTTTGCAGCTGATCTGCCTAAGTAACAAATATTTTGAAAACTGACCATTTAAATTTAATATTTTGTATTTTTCACATATAATGGATATGAAAGAGTATCTCATCATCATATATTCATATTCCTGACATGTATTTAAGAAATTTTCATAAATTTATTGAGCAGTTTTCTCTTCTATGAATATCCTGTTCTAATGTTTTACCAATAGTTATATTTAAATTATTTTAATGTTGATGAATAGGATTATACCAAAGTTGACCAATATGGAGAACCACAAACTCTGATACACTGCTATTGTAGGTTTAAACTGGAAAAAATAATTTATAAGCGAATTTGGCTTTATCTAGTAGTTACAAATGCACTTATTTATGCAAAAAAACTACTAAGAATATTTCTCTCAGTTGAAAAGATTTGTATATGCAAATAAGGAGATGTGTAACAACGTTGTATTATAAGTGCATATGTAAAAAATGGGAAGTACCCTAAATATCCATTAAAAGGATCTTATCAATTTCCAGGATGAGATCCTTTCAAAATACCAACTTTTTCTCACTGCTTACTCCTCTCTCCTCCTGTCTCCACTGAAATAAGAGTTTTAGCCTACTCTGTGAGCAGTAGTTGCACATAAAATTAGAGTCAAAAATCATTTGGGTTATATCCTTATAAATGTTATGAGTCATGAGATACTATAAACTAGTAAAAATAAATTAACTAATTTACATTTCAATGTGGATGAAAAATAAACCTGCAAATGAATAAAAATAGCAGGATAATGTGTGTAAAAATTTCAAAAAACATGGAAATTTTTGGACTTCTCTGGTGGCGCAGTGGTTAAGAATCGTCTGCCAGTGCAAGGGACACGGGTTCAAGCCCTAGTATGGGAAGATCCCACATGCCGTGGAGCAACTAAGCCCATGGGCCACAACTACTGAGCCTGCTCTCTAGAGCCCGCAAGTCAAAACTACTGAGCCCATGCGCGCAACTATTGTAGCCCACGCACCTAGAACCTGTTCTCTGAAATAAGAGAAGCCACCACAATGAGAAGCCTGTGCACCGTAACGAAAAGTAGCCCCTGCTCGCCACAACTAGAGAAAGCCCACACACAGCAAAGAAGACGCAACGCAGCCAAAAAAAAAAAAAAAAAAAGCAAAAACAATACATTTCTTAGGGATGAATATATAAATAAACTATAGTATTCCAATGGTTGTTCTACAAGGTATAAGAAGAGAAAGTGGCAGACTTTTTCCACTGTCATCACATGCAAGAGTTAAGAAAGACAGTCTATTTAAATATGCTTTTCTCTAAGTGCTCTTACTTGTAAAGTAAGAGAGGTTTACTTGGTAATGTCTAAGATTTTTTCTAGCTTGATATCCAATATCTACATCCTCCTGAAGGAATCATAGTCTTAAATCTGAAAAAAAGATTAACATACTGTCCTCTTAACAAACATAAAATCATTTGTATTGAATAACAATTTTTTTTAGCATAACTGCTTAAATTGTGTAGTGTGGGCAGAGAGAGAAAGAACAGAGAAAAAGAGAGAGAGAGAGAGAGATATTTCAGAATTATTAACTGGTTATCCCATACAGGTTGTAACAAAAAAGAGATAGAGTGAGTGGATTGGATCATGTAGTTAATGATTAGCTTTTTTTAAAAATATTTATTGGAGTATAATTGCTTTACAGTGTTGTGTTAGTTTCTGCTGTATAACAAAGTGAATCAGCTGTATGCGCACATATATCCCCATATCCCCTCCCTGTTGCGTCTCCCTCCCACACTCCCTATCCCACACCTCTAGGTGGTCGCAAAGCACCAAGCTGATCTCCCTGTGCTTTGCGGCTGCTTCCCACTAGCTATCTATTTTACATTTGGTAGTGTACATATGTCGATGCCACTCTCTCACTTCATCTCAGCTTCCCCTTCCCCCTCCCTGTGTCCTCAAGTCCATTCTCTACATCTGTGTCTTTATTCCTGTCCTGCCCCTAGGTTCATCAGAACCTTTTTTTTCTTTTTTAGATTCCATATATATGTGTTAGCACATGGTACTTGTTTTTCTCTTTCTGACTTACTTCACTCTGTATGACAGACTCTAGGTTCATACACCTCACTACAAATAACTCAGTTTCGTTCCTTTTTATGGCTAATATCCCATTGTATATATGTGCCACATCTTCTTTATCCATTCATCTGTCTTCCAAACTACTTTTTAAAGTCATGCCATTTTGAATCCCACCATCTCTGGGTCCTCCACATCCTCTCCATTAGATGATATGTTCATCCTTTTAAAATTAGTCATTCCAATAGGTCTGTAGTAGTTTTCCATTGTGGTTTTAATTATATATATATATATAAATGACCAATACAGTTGAGAAAACTTTGCAGGTACTTATTTGTCATTTATTTAACTTCCTAGGTGAAGTGCCTATTCAAATCATTTATCCATAATTTAAAAAATATACTTTTGAGTTTAGAATAGTTTTAGATTTAAATAAAATTTGAAAATATGGTACAGAAAATGCCCACACACCTCATATGCACTTTCACTTTGGTTAACAGCATACTGTTATAAAGTCGTCACAATTACTGAACCAACACTGATACATTAACTAAAGTTCATAGTTTATTCATATGTCTCCAGTTTTATCTAATGTGCTTTTTCTGTTTCAGAATCTTATACATCATATCAAATTACATTGAGTTGTCATGTCTCTATGGCTCCTCTTGCCTGTGACAGTTTCTCAGACTTTTCTTATTTTTAAGGACCTTGCAGTTTTGAAACATACTGATCAGGTACTTTATAGATTGTCCCTCAATTTGGGCTTGTGTTATATTTTTCTCCTGACTATACTAGAGTAGTGGTAGCTGACCCAAGAAACTTCAGAAATGAGTGGAGACTGAAAGTAAGAAGAACTGTACGAAAGCACAGTACTCTAGCCGATCAAGTATTTTCCACAGTGGGTAGGCTATCAATTCTGAAACCACTATACATACATACTGGAACTGAATATTTACTTAAATGGATGGTGTATGATGGGAGCCAGGTTCCTTGCTATTGGAGTAGGAGATGACAAACAAAGAGAGAAGACTAGAATGATCCATGTTGTAGTTTGTCAATTTATTTTGTTTTTGGATTTTAGCCACTCTAATAGCTATGCAGTGGGAATTCATTGTTTTAATTTGCATTCTCCTGATGAAAAATGATGCTGAGCATCTTTTCATATACTTGTCATCTGTATATATTCTTTAGTGAGGCAGCTGCTCAGGCCTTTTGCCCAGTTTTCAAGTGCACTGCTGGTTTTCTTAGTGTTTACTTGTAAGAATTCTTTGAATATTTTCAATACAAGTCCTTTATAATGTATGTGATTTTAAAATATTTAATCCTAGTTCATGTCTTTTCATTTTTACCAGTATCGTTCACAGAGTTTTTAATATTCAAAGACACTTCATTAATTCTTTTCTTCATAGATAACGCTTTTGCAGTTCTATCTAAACTTCATCATGAAACCTTCTATCATACATTTTCTCATATATTTTCTTCTAGAAGTTTTATATTTGTGCATCTTACATGCAGGTTTCTGATTCATTTTTAGTTAATTTTTGTGTAAGAAGTAAATACTATTTTTTGCACATTGATATTACATATTTCCATCACTATTTATTGAAAAGACTGCTTTTATCATTGAATTGCCCTTATACTTTTGTCAAAAGTATTTTGTATTATTATAAATAAAATAAAATAAAAGTATTATTTCAAATTCCAGTTGTTCATTGCTGACATGTAGGTATATAATTGAACTTAATTAAGAACTCATAGCCTACTAACTTGGTATACTTGCTTTTACTGTCAGGAGTTGTTTTTTTGTCATTCTTTGAGAATATCCTTACTTTGTTCTCAGTCTTATGTGGAAACGTTTTAGTCTCTCACTGTTAATTGTTATGTTAATCATATGTTTTTTCATTTATTTTCTTATTAATTTAAGAAGTTATTTTTCAGTTTCTTGTTTTTTGAGAATTTTTATCTTGATTGACTGAAATTGAAGGTTTTCAAATGATTTTCTCTATCTACTGATACGATCAAAATTTTTCTTACTCGATTCGTTAATATAGTAGATTATATTGATGATTTTTTTAACATCTTTATTGGAGTATAATTGCTTTACATTGTAGTATTAGTGGCTGTTGTATGACAAAGTGAATCAGCAATATGTATACATATATCCCCATATCCCCTCCCTCTTGAGTCTCCCTCCCAACCTCCCTGTCCCACCCATCTAGGTGGTCACAAAGCACCGAGCTGATCTCCCTGTGCTATGCAGCTACTTCTCACTAGCTATCTGTTTTATATTTGGTAGTGTATATAAGTCAATGCCACTCTCTCACTTCGTCTCAGCTTACCCTTCCCCTTTCCGTGTCCTCAAGTCCATTCTCTACATCTGCATCTTTATTCCTGTCCTGTCCCTAGGTTCTTCAGAACTATTTTTTTTTTAGATTCCATATATATGTGTTAGCATACGGTATTTGTTTTTCTGTTTCTGACTTACTTCACTCTGTAAGACAACTCTTGGTCCATCCACCTCACTACAAATAACTCAGTTTCATTTATTTTTATGGCTGAGCAATATTCCATTGTATATATGTGCCACATCTTCTTCTGTCGATGGACACTTAGGTTGCTTCCATGTCCTGGCAATTGTAAATAATGTTGCAATGAACATTGTGGTACATGACTCTTATTGAATTATGGTTTTCTCAGGGTATATGCCCAGTAATGGTATTGCTGGGTCATATGGTAGTTCTAGTATTAGTTTTTTTTTTAAGGAACCTCCATACTGTTCTCCATAGTGGCTGTATCAATTTACATTCCCACCAACAGTACAAGAGGGTTCCCTTTTCTCCACACCCTCTCCAGCATTTGTTGTTTCTGGATTTCTTGATGATGGTCATCCTGACTGACCAGTGTGAGGTGATATCTCATTGTAGTTTTGATTTGAATTTCTCTAATGATTAGTGATGTTGAGCATCCATCCATGTGTTTGTTGGTAACCTGTATATCTTCTTTGGAGAAATGTCTGTTTAAGTCTTCTGCCCATTTTTGGATTGGGATATTTGTTTTTTTGATATTGAGTTGCATGAGATGCTTGTATATTTTGGCAATTAATCCTTTGTCATTTGCTTCGTTTGCAAATATTTTCTCTCAATCTGCAGGTTGCTTTTGGTCTTGTTTATAGTTTCCTTTGCTGTGCAAAAACTTTTAAGTTTCATTAGGTCCAATTTGTTTATTTTTATTTCCATTTCTCTAGGAGGTGGGTCAAAAAGGATTTTGCTGTGATTTATGTCAGAGTGTTCTGCCTATGTCTTCCTCTAAGAGTTTTATAGTTTTACATTTAGGTCTTTAATCCATTTTCAGTTTATTTTTGTGTATGGTGTTAAAGAGTGTTCTAATTTGATTCTTTTACATGTAGCTATCCAGTTTTCACAGCACCACTTATTGAAGAGACTGTCTTTTCTCCATTGTATATTCTTGCCTCCTTTGTCAAAGACAAGTTGACCATATGTGCGTGGGTTTACCTCTGGGCTTTCTATCCTGTTCCATTGATCTATATTTCTGTTTTTGTGCCAGTACCATACTGTCTTGAGTACTGTAGCTTTGTAGTATAGTCTGAAGTCAGGGAGGCTGCTTCCACAATCTCTGTATTTCTTTCTCAAGGTTGCTTTGGTTATTTGGGGTCTTTTGTGTTTCTATACAAATTGTGAATTCTTTTGTTCTAGTTCCATGAAAAATGCCATTAGTAGTTTGATAGGGATTGCATTGAATCTGTAGAATGCTTTGGGTAGTGGAGTCATTTTCACAATGTTGATTCTTCCAATCCAGGAACATGGTGTATCTCTCCATCTGTTTGTATCATCTTTAATTTCTTTCATCAGTGTCTTACAGTCTTCTGCATACAAGTCTTCTCTCTCTGTAGGTAGGTTTATTCCTAGGTATTTTATTCTTTTTGTTGCAATGGTGAATGGGAGTGTTTCCTTAATTTCTCTTTCAGATTTTTCATCCTTAGTGTGTAGGAATGCCAGAGATTTCTGTGCATTAATATTGTATCCTGCTACTTTACCAAATTCACTGATAAGCTCTAGTAGTTTTCTGATAGCATCTTTAGGATCCTCTATTTATATAGTATCATGTCATCTGCAAACAGTGACAGTTTTACTTCTTTTCTGATTTGGATTCCTTTTATTTCTTTTTCATCTCTGATTGCTGTGGCTAAAACTTCCAAAACTATATTGAATAATAGTGGTGAGAGGATGGGCACCTTTGTCTTGTTCCTGATGTTAGTAGAAATGGTTTCAATATTTCACCATTGAGAACAATGTTGGTTGTGGGTTTGTCATATATGGACTTCATTATGTTGAGGTAAGTTCCCTCTATGCCTACTTTCTGGAGAGTTTTTGTTGGAAGTGGGTGTTGAATTTCATTGAAAGCTTTTTCTGCATCTATTGAGATGATCATATGGTTTTTCTCCTTCAGTTTGTTAATATGGTATATCACATTGACTGATTTGCATATATTGAAGAATCCTTGCATTCCTGGGATAAACCCCACTTGATCATGGTGTATGATCCTTTTAATTTGCTGCTGGATTCTGTTTGCTAGTATTTTGTTGAGGATTTTTCTATCTGTGTTTATCAGTGATATTGGCCTGTAGTTTTCTTTCTTTGTGACATCTTTGTCTGGTTTTGGTATCAGGGTGATGGTGGCCTCATAGAATTAGTTTTGGAGTGTTCCTCCCTCTGCTATACTTTGGAAGAGTTTGAGAATGATAGATGCTCTTCTTTAAATGTTTGATAGAATTCGCCTGTGAATCCACCTGTTCCTGGCCTTTTGTTTGTTGGAAGATTTTAAATCACAGTTTCAATTTCAGTGCTTGTGATTGGTTTTTTTATATTTTCTATTACTTTCTGGTTCAGTCTCGAGAGGTTGTACTTTTCTAAGAGTTTGTCCATTTCTTCCAGGTTGTCCATTTTATTGGCATAGAGTTGCTTGTAGTAATCTCTCATGATCTTTTGTATTTCTGCAGTGTCTGTTGTTACTTCTCCTTTTTCATTTCTAATTCTGTTAATTGGAGTCGTCTCCCTTTTTTTCTTGATGAGTCTGGCTAATGGTTTAACAATTCTGTTTATCTTCTCAAAGAACCAGCTTTTAGTTTTATTGATCTTTGCTATTGTTTCCTTCATTTCTTTTTCATTTATTTCTGATCTGATCTTTATGATTTCTTTCCTTCTGTTACCTGGGGTTTTTTTGTTCTTCTTTCTCTAATTGCTTTAGGTGTAATATTAGGTTGTTTATTTGAGATGTTTCTTGTTTCTTGAGGTAGGTTTGTATTGTTATAAGCTTCCCTCTTAGAACTGTTTTTGCTGCATCCTATAGGTTTTGGGTCATCGTGTCTCCATTGTCATTTGTTTCTAGGCATTTTTTATTACCTTTTTGTTTTCTTCAGTAAGCTCTTGGTTATTTAGTAGCACATTGTTTAACCTCCATGTGTTTGTATTTTTTACAGTTTTTTTCGAGTACTTGATATCTAGGTCATACCATTGTGCTCAGAAAAGATACTTGATATGAGATCAATTTTCTTAAATTTGCCAAGGCTTGATTTGTGACCAAAGGTATGGTCTACTCTGGAGAATGTTCCATGAGCACTTGAGAAGAAAGTATAATCTGTTTTTTTTGGATGGAATGTCCTATAAATATCAATTAAGTCCATCTTGTTTAATGTATCATTTAAAGTTTGTGTTTCCTTATTTATTTTCATTTTGGATTATCTGTCCATTGGTGAAAGTGGGGTGTTAAAGTCCCCTTCTATGACTGTATTACTATTGATTTCCCCTTTTATGACTGTTAGCATTTGCCTTATGTACTGAGGTGCTCATAGGCTGGGTGCCTAAATATTTACAATTGTTATATCTTCTTCTTGGATTGATTCCTTGATCATTATGTAGTATTCTTCATTTTCTCTTTTAATAGTCTTTATTTTAAAGTCTATTTTGTCTGATATGACAATTGCTACTCTAGCTTACTTTTGGTTTCCATTTGCTTGGAATATTTCTTCCGTCCCTCACTTTCAGTCTTTATGTGTCCCTAGGTCTGAATTGGATCTCTTGTAGACAGCATATATATGAGTCTTGTTTTTGTGTCCATTCAGCCAGTCTGTGTCTTTTTGTCAGAGCTTTTAATCCATTTACATTTAAGGTTATTAACGATATGTATGTTCCTATTACCATTTTGTTAATTGTTTTGGGTTTGTCATTGTAGGTCTTTTCCTTCTCTTGTGTTTCCTGCCTAGAGAAGTTCCTTTAGCATTTGTTGTAAAGCTGGTTTGGTGGTGTTGAATTCTTTTAGCTTTTGCTTGTCTGTAAAGGTTTTAATTTCTCTGTAGAATGTGAATGAGATCCTTGCTTGATAGAGTCATGTTCATTGTAGGTTTTTCCCTTTCATCACTTTAAATATCTCTTGCCAGTCCCTTCTGGTCTGCAGAGTTTCTGCTGAAGGATCAGTGGTTAACCTTATGTTCATTCCCTTGTGTGTTACTGGTTGCTTTTCTCTTGCTGCTTTTAATATTTTTTCTTTGTATTTAATTTTTTGATAGTTTGATTAGTATGTGTCTTGGCATTTTTCTCCTTGGATTTATCCTGTATGGGACTCTCTGTGCTTCCTGGACTTGATTGACCATTTCCTTTCCCATATTAGGGAAGTTTTCAACTATAATCTCTTCAAATATTTTCTCATTCCCTTTCTTTTTCTTTTCTTCCTTCTGGAACCCCTATAATTCTAACGTTGGTGCTTTTAATATTATCCCAGAAGTCTCTGAGACTGTCCTCAATTTTTTTCATTCTTTTTTCTTTATTTTGTCCTGCAGTAGTTATTTCCAGTATTTTATCTTCTAGGTCTCTTATCCATTGTTCTGCTTCAATTATTCTGGTATTGATCCTTCTAGAGAATTTTTAATTTCATTTATTGTGTTGTTCATCATTGTTTGTTTGCTCTTTAGTTCTTCTAGGTCCTTGTAAAATGTTTCTTGTACTTTCTCCATTGTATTTCCAATAATATTGATTATCTTTACTATCGTTACTCTAAATTCTTTTTCAGGTAGACTGCCTATTTCCTCTTCATTTTTTTGGTGTGGTGTGTTTTTACCTTGTTCCTTCATTTGCTGCATGTTTCTCTGTCTTCTCATTTTGTTTAACTTACTGTGTTTGGGGTCTCCTCTTCACAGGCTGCAGGTTTGTAGTTCCTGTTGTTTTTGTTGTCTGCCCCAAATGGGTAAGTTTGGTTTAGTGGGTTGTGTAGGCTTCCTGGTGGAGGAGATTGGTGCCTGTGTTCTGGTGGGTGGGGTGTATTGTGTCTTTCTGGTGGGCAGGGCTCTGTTCGATTGTGTGTTTTGGGGTGTCTGTGAACTTAGTATGATTTTAGGCAACCTCTCTGCTAATGGGTGGTGTTGTGTTCCTGTCTTGCTAGTTGTTTGGCATGTGGTGTCCAGCACTGGAGTTTGCTGGTCATTGAGTGGAGTTGGGTCTTAGCATTGAGATAGAGATCTCTGGGAGAGCTCTCACCAATTGATATTACATAGGGCCCAGAAGTCTCTGGTAGTCCAGTGTCCTGAACTCGGTTCTTCCACCTCAGAGGCTCAGGCCTGACACCTGGCTGGAGCACCAAGACCTTGTCAGCCACATGGATAGATCCCATAGTGGAGTCACTGCATGACATACAGGGCTACAGAGGAAGCTCCAGGTTTTGGTTGGGTGGCAAAGACAGGAACAAGAGGAAACTCTTGGCCAGAGTCATTATTGGGCTTCTGATCTTGAGTTTTCTTGAGAATAGAAGAGGAACGGCAAATCTAGAAGGCACAATGTTGTAAGTTACAGGCCAGTCTCTATTTATTGATTTTTAAAATTAATTTATTTATTTTTGGCTGTGTTGAGTCTTCACTGCTGCAAACATCTTTCTCTAGTTGTGGTGAGCAGGGGCTACTCTTTGTTGTGGTGTGTGAGCTTCTCCTTGCAGTGGCTTCTCTTGTGGTAGAGCATGGCTCTAGGTGCACGGGCTTCAGTGGTTGTGGCACTAGGGCTCAGTATTTATGGCTCTTGGACTCTGGAGAGCAGCCTCAGTAGTTATGTTGTATGGGCTTAGTTGCTCTGAGGCATGTGGGATCTTCCCAGACCATGGCTCTAACCCATGTGCCCTGTATTGGTGGGCAGATTCTTAACCACTGCACCACCAAAGAAGTCCTTATTGATTGATTTTTGAATGATGAATCAATCTTGAATTCCTGAAATAATCATGATTGGTTATGATTGCCTACTTGTTTTATATATTGTTGGGTTCATTTTTCTAGTTCTTTTAATGATTTTTTTGTGTGTAAGTTTATGAGGAATATTGCTCTATACCTTTTTTTCTTTTTCCTTGCAGTGTCTTTATCAGAATTTGGTATTAAGGTAAGCTGGTCTCAGTTGGAAAATGTTCCTTCTACTTATATTTTCTGGAAGATAGTATATAGAATTAGTATTATTTCTTCCTAAATGTTGGATACATTCACTAGTGTAATCATCTGGGTCTGTCATTTTCTGTGTTTGAAGGTTATAATTTATTGATTCAATTTTTATAATAGATATAAGGCTAAGTTCTCTATTTTTCTCTTTGTGAGTACTGGTAATATATATATCTTTTGAGGAATTGGGCCCTTTCATCTAAGTTATCAAATTTGTGAGCATTGACTTGTTTATGGTGTTCCCTTTTTATCTTTTTAATGTCCATTAGATTAACAGTGATCACCCCTCCTTTGGCAATATGCATCTTTTCTCTTTTTTCTATGTTATTCTGGTTAGAGATTTGTTGATACTATTGATCTTTTCAAAGAACCAATTTTTGGTTGTGTTAATTTTTTCTATTGATTTCCTGTTTCAAATTTTATTCACTCTAGATTTAATATGATCAGCTTTCTGTAATTTTCTATGATTGAAATCTAGGTTATTTCAAGTATTCTTCCTTCCCAATAAATACATCAATAGCATAAGTTTCTCTCCAACTACTGCTTCATTGAATCTCACAAATATTAATAAGATTTATTTTCATTTTAATTTAGTTTAAAATATCTAAAAGATTTTTCTAGGTACTTCTTTGATCAGTAGTCTATTTAGAAATGTGTTGTTTACTTTCCAAAGATTTGGGTATATTCCAATTTCCAATATTAATGCTTTGATTTTATTTTGTTTAATTTCTTTGTGATCTCAACATATATTTTGTATGATGTTTTACTCTTTAAATTTGTTAAAATTTGTTTTATGGTCCAGAATGTGTTCTATCTTGGTTGATGTTCCAAATGAGTTTGATAAGATTGCATATTTTGCTGTTGGATATACATTATTGTAAGGCATTCAGCTATTAGATACACATTATTTTACACAGTATTATTGGACTTAATATTTTATAACTGTCAATTTATAATAAAAATGGAAGTAAGTAGGCCTTTAGTGTGAAGTTTTATGTTAATCTAGATAGGAGCCATACTGAGTTTAATGCTTGCTGTATTTATAGGTGTCTGAGGTTACAAATTTCTCTAGAGTTTTAGTTTTTTCTCCACTCTTGGCTTATGCCCTTCCTTAAGTTTTTCCTCAGACAGATTCTGTGTCTTGCCTCTCTTTCAGTGAATCCAGTGTTATTATACTGAAGCCCTATGAGATGGCAGTAAGGATGAAGAAAGAAGCACTTTATAATCTTTCAATTAAATCTCAGTCTTTTAGTGAGCCTGTAAATTCAGGACTGTGGTTTTCATGACTGTTTCTGATCTTCCTCTAGTTGTATAAATATTTTTTCTTTGTTCCTTACTACCTTCGCTGTCTGCAATCAGTTTTGTAAAGCTCTGTCTCCTGTTATCTATGCCCCTGCACCCCTCCTCAGGTGACTCAAGTAAGTCAGAGAGGATTGGACTGAGGAAGTAGCCATTTTTCCCACCCAGAATAAGGTTTCAACATTGGGCTTTTGGCAAATCTCTTCCCCTGCAAAGCAGACCTTATTTATGAAGAAGTCTCTGACCATATTTCATAGTGGACAGGCCTCCCTGCCCATAAGATCCTGGAGGGGATCTTGCTCAGTCTCCACTGTAAGAACCTGAAGGGGTTCCTGGAGGAATATCTCACAGAATTATGTGTGTGTGTGTGTGTGTGTGTGCATGTAGGCAGAGGAGAGGGGTTGTGCTGATACTGCAGCCCTTAGGGGTTTCTCACTGTCAAGTAGGCCCGTACTTAGCCCCCAGCATTTGATTAAAATTACACTAAAGTGTTCCTAACTTTCTGTGGCTCCAGTTGTTTCCACTTCAGATGGGCACATCTCAGCTGGGTCTCTCTGGAAATGCCTGACTCTCCAGATTTTGATTTGGCAGTTTTCCCTGTAACCTCAGTTCTCTGATGGGCTTATAACTATAGTACAACTCTTTTCAAGGGATATTTATTGCCTACATTTAATTACTTATAAAGTATATTTGATAATTTGTGTAAGTAATTTTAGTGACTATTTCAAGCAATACAAAAATAATTATGTAATATATAAACTATTATACATATATTTCAATTTAGAATCTGTGACATAAGTAAGAATATGTAATCTAGTAGTTAATAACAGGAACTTTGGAGTCAAAAAGACCTTAGTTTCAATCCTGAATCAAAAGTTTGGGAATATTTTTTATTGTAAAACAGAAGTAATGACATCCATAGGATACTCATAAAGAGTAAAAGAGATAATGTATATATTTATCACAATATACAACTTATAAGAAAAGTACAATAAATTATAAGAATTATTATTAATCTTGATTTATAAATAAGACAATGAGGATCAAAAAAATATGGATATATGTTTTTCTTAAAGGGGACAAAATCAAGCAAGTAAAGAAGAACAAATAAATAAAAAAGGAAAACAACAGTATTAAAAGTTTCAAAATGATTATACAGAAAACTGCTCTATGGAGAGAAAAGTAGAAATGTGTCACATTGTGTTGGGATGAGGTAAAGAAGTCTGTGAATCAATTGTATTTAGGCATTAAAGAAGATGAAGATTTTTCACAGGTGAACACAGAATAGCTATGTAAAGGAACCTGTAATCAAGGATTTTATGCAGGAAAATGGCAAATAATGCAGTGTTTCTGGAGGACAGCATTCATACTGAAGAATGTGGAGAATATAAATGAAAAACTAGGCTTTCTGGAAGAGATAAAGTGAACTTCATTCAGTATTTCATCTTTCTTTTAAAATGAAAAGTCATGTAATAAAATACACAAGAAGATTTTTTAAATATCCATTTTATTTTTCTTGCACAGATTTAAATTCAATATTCAATTGTCTGTGGAGATGAAAGAGCAAAAAGTCTGCAAATAGGATTTTAAGAATAATCTAAGAAAAGGGTTACTGAAACAATTGGGACAAAAATACAACACTTAAGTTCAAGACAAGACAAACATAAATAAACTGTGAGGAGTTATAAGATGGTAAGTATTAATATTAGCAAAGTAGATATATTTCACCCCAAAAGATGAAGGTTATCCCGGTTTTGGATACCCTATCTTCATTTCCCTTGTAAAATAGTTCATGATCACTTGTGGATCCAAAGAGGAATACTGATTTCAAAGTAAATAATAGCACATACTCTGTTTGAATTTTACAACATTATATTACTAAATATTCACAAAAATCATAATGAGTAGTGATGTCTACTTCTTGAGAAAATAAGAATTAAAAGTTATTTTCAGATAACAAAATTAAACATTTTTTTTTACTTAATATTCTTAGTTTTCAGTGTTCATAAATTGATTCTTAGAAACACAATACTAGGAACAGCCTGAGCATGAGGACCTAATGTGAAATATCCATGGTGGCCATTAGGCATTGCAGTACAACCAAAGAAAACATTTAAAAGGCCGTAGACTTTTGACATGTAAAAGAATGAAATTAGAACACTCCCTAACACCATACACAAAAATAAACTCAAAATGGATTAAAGACCTAAATGTAAGTCCAGACACTACAAAACTCTTAGAGGAAAACATAGGCAGAACAATCCATGACATAAATCACAGCAAGATCATTTTTGACTCACCTCCTAGAGAAATGGAAACAAAACCAAAAATAAACAAATGGGACCTAATGAAACTTAAAAGCTTCTGCACAACCAAGGAAAACATAAACAAGACAAAAAGACAGCACTCAGAATGGGAGAAAATATTTGCAAATGAAGCAGCTGACAAGGATTAATATCTAAAATTTACAAGCAGCTCATGCAGCTCAATATCAAAAAAGCAAACAACCCAATCCAAAAATGGGCAGATCTAAATAAACATTTCTCCAAAGAAGATATACAGATTACCAGCAAATGCATGAAAGGATGCTCAACATCACTAATCATTAGAGAAATGCAAATCAAAACTACAATAAGGTATCACCTCACACCAGTCAGAATGGCCATCATCAAAAATTCTACAAACAATAAATGCTGGAGAAGGTGTGGAGAAAAGGGAACCCTCTTACACTGTTGACGGGAATGTAAGTTGATACAACCACTATGGAGAACAGTATGGAGGTTCCTTATAAAACTAATAATAGAACTACCATATGACCCAGCACTCTCACTACTGCACATATACCCTGAGGAAACCATAATTCAAAGAGTCATGTACTGCAATGTTCATTGCAACACTACAATAGCCAGGACATGGAAGCAACCTGTGTCCATCAACAGATGAGTAGATAAAGAAGATGTGGCCCATGTATACAATGGAATATTACTCAGCCATAAAAAGAAATGAAATTGAGTTATTTATAGTGAGGTGGATGGACCTAGAGTCTGTCCTACAGAATGAAGTAAGTCAGAAAGAGAAAATCAAATACCATATGCTAACATATATATATATAAAAAGTTTCTAAGAACCTAGGGGCAGGACAGGAAAAAGATGCAGACTTAGAGAATGAACTTGAGGACACGGGGAGGGGGAAGGGGAAGCTGACACAAAGTGAGAGAGAGGCATTGATATATATACACTACCAAATGTAAAATAGATAACTAGTGGGAAGCAGCCGCATAGCACAGGGAGATCAGCTGGGTGCTTTGTGACCACCTAGAGGAGTGGGATAGGGAGGGTGGGAGGAAGACGCAAGAGAGAGGGGATATGGTGATATATGTATACATATAGCTGATTCACTTTCTTATAAAGCAGAAACTAACACACCATTGTAAATCAATTATATCCAATAAAGATGTTAAAAAAAGGGCTGTAGACTTTTGAAGATATATTTGACTATTTTTTATCTAATGACTTATAGATTGTATCTTTGTAGGATTAGTTTCAAGGCATTCTAATAATGCTTTTCTCAAGCCTGTCTCATATTTTCCATGATAAATTCTATTCTTATTCAAAGTAGTAAACTGTAAATAAACACAACTCAGAAGTGGCCTGAATTTCATTAGTATTTAAATATTTACTTATATGTGGAAAGAATGTCAAAAGAAGAAGCAAATGATCATTATTTCAGACGTATGCCATGTGAATACATTTAATCTCCCTGTTAATGATGAGAACTGCATGCCTTGTCTATGGATCATTTAAAACTATTTGTAGTGATATTTTTGATGGGGTATATATTTTAGAAGTAAACCAAAGCCAAAAGAGAGAGCAAATACACATGAGTTTCTTAAATGCATGACTGTTTCATATTTTCAAATTATGTCCAGGGATAAATATTTTCTTAACTAAAGGTTGTTTTAAATATAATTTCAGTGTTTCTTTTAAGAGGGTTGCTGACCAAATTTTATGAGAAAGGACAAGATTATATGATTCTTTATTAGTAAAGTAGGGGTTAAAGGAGAATTGTGGATATCTAAACAGGCTACTTTCACCACAGCTCAGTAAACATGATGGCTGCTGTCTGGGCCAAAGATTCATTTTGTTTCCCTCTGGTTTTCTTTGCCGGTGGGGAAAGCTAAGTAATGCTGCTGTCTTTTCAGTCATCCTTATCATAAACGATCACTCTGTGTGGCATGTGTTAATTATTCAAGCCATCTCTTTTTCTCTCTATTAGATTAATAGTTGCTAATTATGATTCCTCTCTCCTGCATTGCTATTGTGTACACATTTCTAATTCTCTTCATTAGACTAGTGAGTATGTATAATTATGATTATAAGTTACCCATCTATCTTTTCAAGGACAGTGAGCAATGTAATGCTGAGAAGGCCTGGAGTGTGTATGTTTGTGTGTGTGTGTGTGTGTGTGTGTGTGTGTGTGTGTGAAAGAGAGAAAGAGGGAGAAAAGAGAGAGACAGAGAGAATATGAACATCTTGGATAAGTATAAACTACATACATGAATATAATATATTTATAAACATGAATATAATTGATATAGATTTTTATTTTTTTAAGAAAAAAACTAACTTACAATAATAAATCAATACAATTATGGTCTTATTGTAAGCACTTAGTCTGAACACTGATCGAGTATATCACCCTGCAGCTCAAACATCTTCAACCTGCTGGTGGATACAAACTCATGAATCTACTTGGACATTAGAAGATTTCATATTCCATAATTAGTGACAAGGCCAAACCACAATGATATATAATATAATATGAACTAAAATTCACAACATGTTGCAGAATTTTATAATGTTCAAGGGGAGTTTGGTGAAGGCAATAGAGAGAAAGGACTTGGACAATTTAAGGTAAAAGTCCTCACCCTCAAGAGGAACAATGACAGAAAATAGAGGTAATGTGTTCTGAAGAGATCCATTTCCTGCTCCTAAAAAATTAATTACAAATAATTTTGTAGTGAATTTTGTATAAGATAACACAATAATTAGAAGACAGAACAAAATTAAAGAAGCAAGAAAAGATGTTATTTAATTTTCTGTTGTTTTTTTCTCTGAAACATTTTTCAATCAAACTGTACAGTCAAGTCAAAACACTGTGCATTTGGAGGCAAGAGACTGTTTCTGATATTTTCTTTACCTTCCCTTCCTTTCACATATGAGAAGGGAACCAGTGAGCCAGCAGACCCCACCCTGATGGCTTTGTAAAATATTAATAAACAGTATTTTGAAATCAATTAAATATAGTAGGGAGGCCAGAAGGGGAGCTCTCATGCCCTGTGATATTAGCAGAGCCAAACAGGAAGAAGAAAGACTCCTCTTTTCTCCTGAACTCAGTCAAATAAAAACCGTGGACTTTTTGTTTACTACAGCCCTCCCAACCTCCTTTCTCTTTCTGTAAAAGTGTTCTCCTTCCCTTGCTATGCAGACAGACTCCCACAGGGCTTGCTATGATTGCAGACCCTGAATTGTATTCTCTGTTAAACCCAAATAAACCCATCTTTACTGGAGAAACATCTGGCATTCCTTTTGTTTTAGGTCAACATTTTGCTGGCCCATAAGGGGACCAGAGAAGACCTCAAAATGTTCCAGTGCTAGTGAGCAAACAGGTACAGTTCCTACAATTGACCACATTGTGGCTCACTGCTTTCCTCACCGACCCTGGAGTTTGAAGGAACCTCTTTCCCCTGGATCCCAGCTCACACTGTCTTTGCCCTTGAAGCTCTCCAGGCTTTTTTTGGAATCTAGTTCGAGGTTTTATTCTTTCTGGTTAAGGCCTTGTTCTGTATGCAAGTACTCATTTGGCATTTTGGTTTAATTTTAATATCAGGCTGTTTCAGTTGAACTGGCTAGACTTTGGACCATTCCTTTGAGAACAGGTGCTGCTTCACTGAAGCTGTAATGGTTCAGTCATCATCTCAATCCCCTGACTCCTACTCAATGAGCAACCACCTTTCATATGGGCAAAATCTCCAGCTGATATTGGCAAAATTCATAGTGCATCTCCCATCAAGATTTGAATAGACCCCTCAAAACCTCTTCTCAGAGTTAACTACTCTCATATAAGTAAAGAAGACTTTCAAGCATAAAGCCCATAATAGAAGATTACAAGGCTTAAGGTCTCCTTATCCCCCATAACATTCCCATTTTAATTGGTGAGAAGACCAAAGAGAGTAAGGGAGTAAGTCTCTGGAAATGTCTTCTAGCAAGTTTGTGTCAATATAATATAATGTAATCACTGGAGGGGCATCCCATCACTTATGCCAGAGGCTATTATTTAGAACAAATTCAAAGGTTCTGCCCACCCTCCAGAAGAGGAAATTACACAAAGGAATGAATGCTCAGAGTTGGGGACCATAGAGGATCACCTTAGAGTCTGTCCATCACACATACTATAAAGTGGATACACATTTAATGTTAATGATACTAAGGGCATCAGATGTGATAAAACTTGCCTGAAGTTCCATAATTGAAAATGGTAGAGCTGGGATTCTAACCCAACCCAAGCTCTCTTGTTCTGGAATACATGCTTTTAAGAGATGTATTCTACATCTCTTCATCATTATATTACTGAAGGAACTGCTTTACATGATCCAAGTGTCCATTTTAGCTCCTAAAACGGGTAAGACAGACCAATATCTAAAATGGAGTAGGATGGAACACATATCTCTAGGTTTGAGAAAACCTGAAGAATAATTGCCTTGCAACATCCAGCTCCAGGTTTGGCTGTGGTATGCATTTGGTAATGTTTATCTAGTGAATATCTACTACATTGTGGAGGACACAACAACAATAATATTATTGACTAGAAGTTCAAAGAGTCTTAAATTGTGGTCATAGACTGTAATACATAAATAATAACAAGTCCTAAATTTGGATGTTGGGATTTTAGGTCCTCAGGATGAAGTTAAACTTAAATTTATTGTGTTCAATAGAGTTGGGAGATGGGGTGATAAATTTACATATTTACTGTCTGCCTATTCCAGACACAAATCAGTTTTGGAAGAGGCAGATGGTCCAGTTATGCCTTCCTAGTGAAAATAATTACCATAAACAAAAATCATCAGTTGAATTGAGGATTACTTGATCACTACTTGAGAGTAAGTCAATTACTTCCCTTTCCATAAGTTTAGGAGAGTGCACTATGTATGGAGGGGCAATAGATCTTCCCAGAGGAAAAGAAAACAGTAGCAAAAAGACAAATGTAAGTATTTGGAATAAACTTAACATTAGCCGATCATGAATGAATTAATAATGATAAGATAACAAAGATGGTTATAAACATGTAGATGTTTTCTGATTGGCTGATGTAATTGAAAACAAAAAGCAGGTTGGGAAATATAAATTTTAATGTCAATTTTTCTTAATTGATTTAAAGAAAACCACTTAAGTTTTCTCTGTTTCATGTTTTCTTATTGGTAAATATGGTAAGATAATACTTTTACCAGGGTAAAAGCATGTAATAAATATGAAAGAACTTTGCATGCAGCACTTTAAATAATTATTGACAGCAGAGAATGCATATTTTTATCCAACATTTTTAGTCATTTATCTGTCAAATGCCAATAATTTAGGGGATATACTTACATTTTTTAAAAATATTGACCTTACTATACATATTTAAGATAATCTAGATTTTCAACTGTATACAGGATATTGAAGATGAATAAACAATTTTACATTGTAGGCTATTTTAAAAGGAAAATTTAGGTCATTTTGCTGAAGGCATCACAAGTCATTCTTAAAGTGGGACTTTTCTCGTTTAACTTAATGGGAAATATTACGACTTTTTATTTTCCAGGTGTGATTTGATGCCTTCAGACATCTCTCTGTTCACATTCCAATTAAATTAAATTAAATTTTTCCTATGCATGTAATTAACTCATATGGTTTATAGCAAGGAACTCATTATTAAATAGATAGGCTAAGAATCCAGGTTCTTTTCCCATCTGCCTGATTTTTTTTTTCTACTTCCAAATGTTAATCCCAGTGAGCATGAAAAGTCATCCACTTCCCTAGGAAAAGTTTGTTTTGCAAGGCTATCAATTGCATCTTGCAGAGTTTTAAGCAGAGCATGAAGAATGAAATGGTTAAAAGCATTAGAACCTGCTCTTCTCCAAAAGCCAAAGGAAGGATGAAGAATACTGTGAGGAAGTAGAAAAGGAATAGAGACACTAAGTTGAGGAAACCTCCTTATCAAGATAGGGACCTGTGGAAACACTTAAATGGAGGATTTAAGTGCTTCGCCCAGAGTCACAAAACAAGTCAGTAATATGCAGCCCTGGGTCCTCTTAACCCTTATCTGTGATCTTAGAATGAGACAGTGTTCTTTTCTTGGTGTTATGCATGGCTCTAAATCTTTCCAGTACTGGTCCCAGGACTCTTGTGCAGGCCAAAGTGTGAAATATTCTCCATCTATTCTCGAGGTCAGTTTGTCACAGAGCCTAAGTTCTTCTACAAACCCTTCTCTCCAACAGCCTGAAGCCTCAGCAGCTGCTTGTTCTTGGAGGGGTGTTAATAGGTATAGATTCAGAATTTACAGCAAGAGGAAGAAGGAGAGTTCAAGCTTGCATGTCTCTGTGTCCCCTCTAGCTCTTTGGAGAGGAAAGGCTTTTCTTGGGTTAAGGAAACTTGTCTATGGACCAAAAAAACTTCAAAAGAAAAACTCGCTAAATCTCACCCAAACATATTCCATTTTCTGTATAATCTCTGACTTAAAGGCAAACTTAAGCTGGATACTTCAGCGTCATTCTAGATATATTTTTCTTTTTACTGACTTCTACTTTTACAACCTTACACTCAACTAGTTATTAAGTCCAAGTAAGGATATGTCCACTTATTTTTCATAAATCTTCACTATTCTCACTGCCAGGGACCTAATTTGGGCTAAATTGTTGCAATATTTTTTTAACTGATATCTTTGTCTCTGGCACTTTCTAGTTTAGTGTCAACTTCTAAGGCAGCACTAGACACATGCTATTAAAACTCATTATTTTACCATTCACTAAGAAAACATTAGCACCCACTGGTTGTCTACAAAATAAAATTAAAAATTCTTATAATACTATTTAATACTTGTCTATGATCTGAACTCATTTTTTGATCCTTTGCACTTCACCTGTGGGCAATTCTCCTGCCCAGATTAGTCCACCTCAGATTAGTTGTCTTTCCCCAGTGTGGTCTCCTTTCTTTTCCTAGTCCCCCCTGAGGAGGACACAGCATTTGAAGGAAGAGATCTAATTTCAAAGACTAATCCTCTCATTATGATGTTTAATGTAGTTCTAAGAGTATTATTTAGTTATAGAAGCTACCATAAAATAAAAATATTAGTCATGTAAGTATCTAGCATATGGAGAAATTCAGAGGAAAGAGTTTGCATAAATAAACTACATTCTCATTATTCACAATTATATAGTCTGCAGGAGATCAATTAGAAATTGAAGTATGTTTTATATAATTATGATGTCACCAATAACAAAAACTAGGAGGTAACACAAAATAAATAGAATTGTGGTTTCATACTACTGCTTTCTCTGTAAGTCATTTATACATTTGATTACTTACCATATATACGTACTGCTTTGATAAAATCATAAATATAAATAAGTCTATAATAAACATTCTATATGAATGTTCTTCCTCTACTGATAACTGTGAAAGATGAGCACCAACTTCTGAGCATGACTGCTCTTTCCCTCCACAAGATTAAGCACAAAACTTTCTAGAGACAAAAAGACTTCAGGTCAACTAAAGTGGCTATTTTACTTATGCTTTGTACATTTCTGTTTCAGTAAAGAGTCAAAAATATTCCAAGCATTTATTATGAAGGTAGCATTGGTATAAAATACAGACTCATTTGTCTTTAAGCACATTCTTGAATAAAAATTTTGATCCACTTGATACCAGGCTCTCTCTTAAGCATCATCACTCTAATTCTTTTTTGAAGCACAATGATGTACTTAACACTCTTTTCTCCTGCAGTGCACATCACAAGCAGCTCATGTCTATTTTGTTTATTTTAATTAAAGGAGAAATATGCAGGAACATCACAGGAGTTGGCAATCCTTCTACAGTTGGGATAAGCCTGATCATGTAGGAGCTTGTTTGTATTCTCTAGCTCACTAGTTCAATGAGCTTCCAAGGTCTACAGTGTTTTCGTAAGTATACCAAAAAAGGGCACCATCCAGTATCACAAATTACGTGTCCTTAATTGTATATCAAACTGGTAATGAATAGAGGAAATTGCAAAGTTAGCACTTAATGAATTATTTAGAATTAATAAATTTTGTTTACCATGAAAACTGCCATGTACAAATCATGCTAACAATTCATGCTTATTAATAAATGTTCCACCCTTATTAAGGCTGAAAGCATAAAAAAAAAAGAAGTCATAAGATAAGGCTGCCAGGTAAATAACCTTGCAAGAATTGGATCAGAGACCATTTTTTCCCAATGAAGATATTTTTGTAACACTGACTATTGTGTCTGTTACTTTAATACAGGTGAAAAAATTAAATATAGTTGTCTGCAATGTGCAAAGGCTCAGCTCCCTTTTTCAGAGCTGATGTTATCTATTGGCATAGAGATTCATATTTATGCCCAGTAACGTGTAAGCATACTCATTTGCATGGCACACAGTAATTCCACACAAACTTAAGTGTTTGTTGGAATGTTCCTTTTTATAATGCATGTTGTAGATCATAAAGAATATGAACACAGCCTGAAGTACTATCACAGTGGGGAGAATAGGGAGTAACCATCATGTATAAAAGTATTTTAGCAAAAACTGACTTTTGAGGCATGAGATAAATCTGATTCTACGTATCCGATGCACACGTACAAATGTACCTCATGCATAGCAGTTGCTGAATAAATATTTGTCAAATGTATGGCTGAGTTTATGCATAGAAAAAAATAAAGCATTAGCATGTTAAATCCTAAGGATTTATCTAATGCTAATATAATTAACTTCAAAGTTGTTGCCATCATTTTGTTAAGCAATGATGGGAACCTCAGACAGGGCAGTCCCCTATTTTGGGCTTACATTTCACAGCATTGTCTACTGAGAAAGTAAGAGGTCTCCATGTCCCAGCTTCTCTTTTGGAAAAGTACTGACAAAAAGATCAATTGATTCAGTCACAGTCACATTAAACCAATCACTGTGGCCAGGGAGACAGATCATTGTATCTCCCATTTATTTTTATTGTCCCTGATAGGGTGAGGGTTGAAGAGAGAGGAACAGTGTCCCAAGGGTAACAGGCTCAGACATGGTCTCTGGGGAAATTAGTGTGAGCCAGATAGCGGCCTCAGTTTTTTTCTATTGGATAAATTTAAAGTTTTTGTACTTTAATCATGTTGGGAATTTACTGCCTTTTACCTATCATTCATATAGAGAAAGCCAGAATAATACTGATGTCTCAAGGGATCACACAAGAAAGAATATAACCTTCATCTCCAGAATTAAGACATATTTTAGTTGAGTTTCCTATTTCCACTCTCCCATTTTACATCGATATTTCTAATATACAGTCCTTTTATTCATTTTCCTTTTTCTAGGCTAAATGCAGTGATTCTCAGTGGGTTGGAAAGAGCCCCTTGTCCTGATCCAGAGCTCTTTCAGATTATCTAGGTTGGGTAAAAGCATTTGCAATGTGAACAACTCCCCCAGTCAATTCTGGCATTTTCCTCTCTCACACAGTGCTGAAGTTCATGTTCCCATCCAAGTTCAGCTTGCACTTCGTTTCCAAGATGTCGTCTGGGCCCCTGTCATATGTCTTCCTTACGGGATTTCTAACACTTACCATGCTCTATACAGCAGCCTGCCTTGCCCACTAGATTGAAAACTCCTGAGAGGGAGGGTCCATATTTTATGAGGTCTGTTGTTCACAAGGCCTGGTGTACTGTAGTCATTCAACAAACCCTTCAAAGTCCAGTATCTTTCTCTATCAATGAAACCCTCCTGATTACTCCTGTCTCCTATTGTAATGTATGTCACAAACTTAAAATGAGTGTTCTCCAATCCTTTGACATAAATTAGACTTTTTGAAAGATTAGATTTGTTAGCATCTAGCAAAATAGTTTTTATTAGTTTCAGATTCATTGATACTAGTAGCTAAGATGTGACTGAAAGTCATATATGTTTGTAAAAGCTAAAATTAGAAAACTGGAAACACATTGCATATTATTAGAAAGAAACAGCCTACACTTAGGTGAAAGAAAACTCCCTCTATCAAAAACATTTGCATATGCCATAAAGTTCAAACATTTATGCACAGCATTTAAGCTCCTTTACAATTTGGCTTCAATAGACTTTCAAACATGCCTGCTGTGTGAAATTTCCACTGCAACTCTACTGGCCTAAATTAGTCAAGGATATTCCACTTTGGTATGTTTGCTTCTACCTTATCTTCTCTGCATTGCCTTTCCAGATTCAATGACTTTCTAAATGCTATTCATTCTGAAAACTTTTCTTCAGAAATCTGAATTTTTTTTGGCCAGTCTAGACCACAGGCATCTTTGTCTCTAGTGACTTCATAATAACATTATTCTGAGGACCATTCATTTGACATTTAACTAACTATTCTCTTGTGAAAATTCTTGAATAACTGTCAAATAATGTCATTTTGCTTTTTTTTCTATTCTTTTTAGTTTATTCCAATTCCACATTTTTTTTTTTCCAATCCCAATCTCCCAATTCATCACACCACCACTCCGCTCCATGACTTTCCTCCCTTGGTGTCCATATGTTTGTTCTCTACATCCGTGTCTCTCATGTTACTTTTTGTATGGTGCTTTCCTCCCCAAATATACCTAAACTATTTGACAATAGAGACAATGTCTTTGCATCCCCAAATAGTTAACACTTACCTATGGAGTAGGTACTTAGTAAATTATTAGTGACCACCTAGATAATGCATATAATAGCACTTTGAACAATAGAAAGGTATACAGATGTCTGGTATCATAAACCTTCTACCAAAGCCTTTGTTCAAAAAGCTTTTCTTTTTCTCCATAAGCTCAAGGGTGCCTATTCTCTTTATTTATATAATGAATATCTTTATCATAATTACACTGTGTAGAAGTGACCTATTCATGATCAGTGCATCTGAATCTATGTATCTGAAGGCACTCATTTATTAAAATAACGTATTTCAGTTTTTAAAGAACCTTATGCTGACATTTTCTTACTTAGTTTCAATCTTCTTAATCTGAACATGGAAATGCAGCCTCCCTACCATGACTCTGCCTCATTAGAATGTAAGCATACCAATTAAAAAGAGAACTGATTATTTCAAAATATATAATAGACTGTCACTAGTGTGAGAAAGGACAGGAAGAGAGAGAGAAAACCTCTACACAAAGCACTACATTTAATTTCACATAAAAATGAAAATTTGGTGTGATTTTCTAGAAATAAAGCCATTACCTCTGTAAAAATTGATCCGAGAGTTACTCTATATTAAAGTCTCTATTAAGCTGGAACCCTCTGGCTGTATTAAACTTTTTGAAAAAATATCTTCCTGTGTCTAAGAATTATTTGTTTTAGATGCTCATATTGGTACAATTTTTTATTGGCAGGCAAGGAATCCAATTTCCAGGTTCATTACCCAAAACAACACAGAAATATGAAACAAGAAAATATCTTGGTGCTTGAACTATAGATCAAACTATAATTCATACACCACATTCCTTTATGGATTCGTAGGATAAGAAGAAAAAAGAAGAAAAAAGGCAATGTTTCTGCCCACTTGATCGATGTTCCATTTGACCTCTGTAATGCCCTCCTGCCATAACCTTTTAAATACCATCTGCTCTTTTTGTGAAGAGTGTGATGGAAAGGAGTCACTTCCAGACAGCAATTGATTATAAGAGCATTAATCAAGGGCATGGATTATCTGTAGCATGACACTGTGCTGTAGTTAAGCAATCTGGCTTTCAGTGTGATTGGAAAGGCTAATCCTCGTGTGGAAGCCTAAAATAGGCTTAGCAACACATGTTTAAGGAGAGAAGAGCAAATAATGCATGAACATTTATTGGAATCCATGATAAATTTCAGCAATTTTAGGGCTAATTTGTTTACCCAGTGTAATGGGATTAGATTGATTATAATATGCTCTCATAAAATGCTGTACACAGCTCAGATGTTTGTTCTAATCGCAGAGCACAAAAAAAGGCTATGCAGCTTTTGCTTGGGACTTAACAAAATAAACAAAATATGGCATTTTCTAGTATAATTTGAATAACACAGCTATCTGATTTTCCCATTCATTTTTCCCCAGTAATTAACATATTCTCAAATAAGTGTTAGTTCATAAGAAAAACATTTCTACAAATATAATATAAGTAGAAAAACTCTGTTTTTAGATATTAGTAATAGATATGAATATTAGAAAGCTAAGGCTTTAAATTTTCACATACTTTCTAGATGCATAAAATGTATTGTATACCAGTTTAAGTTAGTGTTCAATATTATACAAAAAGTCTTCATTAAGTAGCAATGAGGATGAATTACAAAGAAATGCTGTGTGTGTGTGTTTGTGTGTGTGTGTGTGTGTGTGTGTGTGTGTGCGTGTGCATGTACTGGGAGGAACAGAAGAAGGGAAGGATAGAGGGAGAGAGAAAAAGTGGGAGGAAGAGAAGGATTAAATCTAAACACTTTAAGCATTTCCTTCCTGCCTTACCATGCTTGACCAGAGGAGAGGAGTTTGTTATTTATATGAGGAACTTCTAGGAAAAAAAAAATCACATTACCACTGAAAAAGGGGTGGCAAGTTATCTCAGCAGATCAAACAGGAAGAACTGATAGAACAGAGTGGTTTTTGAAAGAATAATTATTTACACCTTAAAAGAACAATAATGAAAATATTATAATGTTCTATGACATAATGAAAAATTATTTTTATTTATTTAAGAAGTTTAATAAATGCATACTAATCATTAATAATTATAATATTTTAGACCTCATACCAGTCCCCAAATGCATAGATTCTTCAAAAATTATCACTGCCTGATCTATACCTTCCTCGGCAAAGCTAACAGTAGACAAGTTATTTTCTACTTGGAAAAATTAAATCCAAACATCCTAGAGTTTTGCTATAAATAAAGCCTTTCTCCAGGGTAATTCTTCTTATTTTTTCATCTAAAATTACTACACACATAGTTAAAAGTCAAATAGTACTAAAAGGGTAATAAATTTTGTGATTCATTGATCTCAGTTACAAGGAAGAAAAACCAAATCTAGCTAACATAAGCAGAACAGAAATTTATGTGTAGGGTCCGAGGAAGTTCACTGCATCACTTGAAGCCTGCTGAGCCAGATTAGAAGAAATGCAGGAATAAGAGAAGACAGAAAAAGGTACCACACACAGCAAGACCATGAAGCATTGCTTTCTACCACTAAAGACACTGTGACTGGTGCACAGGACTCTTGCTGCCTATGGATGCTGCTTCCACAATGAACACTAAACCATCTGGAGCTTAATTCCCATGCATGTACTCTAGAAGCCAACAGATAGGAAAGGGAGTAAGTATCTGACCCTCAACCTCAGCCCCCTAGTCCTTGTTTCTATTTGCTTGATTTTTCTGGGAAATTTCATTGGCTATGTATGATAGGGCGTTTGAAATTTTTTATAGATACGTTAGAATTAAAAAAAAAAACCTAGAGGGTTGTTCTCTAGGTGGACTCTCTTCAAACCATCTGTTCTTGTTAAGATCTGAACCTATCCTTTAACATGGCCAATGACATTTTGTATACTAGGATGATACCTGATTCTCAGTAGGTGCCTGTGAGAATGAGAAGGCAATTTTGTCAGAGAAGACCTAAAATGTCAGTATATGCAGGTCTTTAACATAGGTATATTTTTTACTTCCAAGATAGATTCTTCAATCTCCAACACTAGAAATTACAGCCCTACCTGCTGAGGTTTTAAGAGTAAGGCAAGGCTGGTTGAATGAATAACTCTATTTCCTGAGAAGAAAAACTTCCAGTCCTTCACTACTGCCCTCTCTTTTTCTAGGTGCCTACGAATTAAGAATTTTGCCCACTCAGTGTCTCTAGAAAATTCATTCTCTCCATTGTTCTACCTGAAAGTATAGTGAATACATTGTGCAGATGTTTATTCAACACCCCTGGGTTTGAATGTTCCACTCCATCCTCACCTTCTGGTTAGGACAGCTGGTTCCTATATTCCCTAATCTTCTCAGAAATTTCTCAACAATATTTGGCTTATTTCACATCATCGTCTCATTCTGAAAATCCTTTTGTCTTTTGCTTTCTACATACTATTAACCCAGCTACCAATTTTACATTGCCTTACACTCTTATAAAGATTTGTATAATCTATTTTTCACTGATATACTCTCTCCAATATATTTTTATCTTTGTGGGATTGTCAGTATCCTTGCACACTCAAAATGGATGGTTTATAAAGATCCTATTCATAAATGTGTAGGCAGACAAACATCAAGTGATGTTGCAGTACCTCAGGGCTAGCAACAGGTGGGGATAATACCAGTCTAGAAGTGAGGTAAACAGAAAAAAGGGGTGCCTTGAAAAATGTTCACATCCTAATCCCCAGAACATTTTGTCTTATATGGTGAAAGGAGCTTTGCAGATATGATTAACTTGAGGGCCTTAAAAATGGGATGATTATTCTGTATTCTCTTGGCAGACCAAATCTAATCATATAGGTTCTTAACAGTAGAGAGCCTTTGCTGGCTATGGTCAGAGGAGAAATGACTGTGGAAGAATCTTCACAGAGATGAAATGTGCTGGCTTTGGAGAAAGATGAAGGAAGAGGGCTATGAGATTCTGGTGTTACTGAGTTCAAACTTATACTGTTCACCACACAACAAGCCAATACATTGAGAGACAAGGTGTTAGGGTAGGAATAATGACTTTATTCGGAAAGCCAGCAGACTGAGATGATAGTATACTAATGTCCCAAAGAACCATCTTACTGGAATTAGAATTTAGGCTTCTTTTATACTACAAGGGGAGGGAGTGTGATTGGTTTTTGCAAACTTCTTGGTGCCAGAATACTTTGTGCTTGCAGCTGTCCTCAAAGGTCTGGTCACAGTGTTCCTGTAAACCTCCAACAAGACTAATGTTATTCTCTATTCTGCAACTTTTTTATCTCCATATGAATGAAAAGTGTCACACCTTTAAAGGTCAAGCCTGAGAGGCAGAACCTTGAGAATGGGCTATCCTGTATATCTCAGGCTATAGGTAACATTCTTTTAGAAGAGTGCAGATCCAGCATGACTAAGCACAAGCAACAGGACATGAAGGTTAGAGCTAAAGAAATAGATCCAGTATGGAGTCAGGTTTGTTCTTCTTTGTTACTCTAAGAGTTGGAAAAGGCAAGGAAATGGATTCTTCAGTAAAGTCTCCAGAAAGGAATGTAGCCCTGTTGACATCTTGATTTTAGCCCAGTCAGACCTGTAATCTGCAAGATTGAAAGAAAGCACATTTGTGTCATTTGAAGCCATTAAGTTTGTGGTAATTTGTTACAGCAGCAAAAGAAAACTAATACAGGTACTGACCGGGAAAAAGAAAAGAAAAATTTCTAGAACACAGAGAAAGTATCCGTGTCTAGTACAGAACCTTCCAACAAGAGCTGTAGGCTCAGTGAACTTGCTAATTCCTAATGATATGGCATGAATGGGGTTAGGGAAATAAAACCCAACCTCACTCTTCTCCCTTCTAATCTTTTAAGTCCCTTCCACTGGCAAGAAAAAAATGCAAAGCAAAAGATAATGGATGTGCTTCACAAAAAACATAGAGAAAAGCAGATTGTAAATATGGCAGGGCAAATGGAAAACACTTGGCATACCTATTTGCACTTGTTTTCTTTACTGTTATTTTTAATGTGGTCTCATAAAGCAGAGAAGATAAACACTTGTTGTCAGTATTACATTCAATATTACAAACAATTCTTGTATTTTGAACACTGGTAAGAAAATGCATTATCTAAAATATATTGTTTTATCATAAAATAATATCTAACACTTACTGAACACTTACGCTGGCCGGACATATTTACAAGCACTCTACATTTAATGATTCACTTAGTGTTTAATACAGTAACTCCAAGGAGCTACTATTTTTTTTTTTAATTCCCCACCACACTTTCATTGAATTTGTTTTAGAAGAGGAAACTTGGGCAAAGAAATTAATTTGTTAATAAGCAGTAAAGTCAGGATTTTAAGCCAGGCTGTCTGGTTCCAGAATGCTTGTATGTTGTAGAGCGTGCTTCATGCCAAAATCTGTGTTAGTAACCTATATTAAACAAATAGTGGTATTTGATGACTGGTATAAAGCATTCTATGTTTCATAATAGAAAAAAAGGAAATTAAAGATCTTTTACAAAGGCCTACAATAAATATTAAAGAAAAGTTTTCCTTAGCCTTCTTTCTTTGCCTTGACAAAATTTTTTTTTCTTGTCTTTAAGCATTTGCTTTGTGTGGGTGTGTTTGTAATTACTGAAGGTAATTATTTTACCTAAAGCTCTTAAGCAGAGACAGTCAGTGAGGAATGCTTATTGACTTCCCCTGAATGTAATGCACTGTACCAGAAACTGAGATTAGCGAAAGAGAAAGTCCTCACAGATAAGTAAACAAACAATTACAAAGCAGAGTGATAAGTATAACGAACATGGGGAGTTATAGAAAGAAAGAAAAAGGATGCTTTACTCACATAAAAATATAGGGTAGTCAAGGTAGACTTGCAGAAGATGGTGACCATAGGGTAAGGGTTTTGACTATACCAGGAGAAGTTACTAAGGCAAAGGATTAGTAAGAGGTGTTCTAGAAAGAGAGAACACCATGGTAAATGATAAGAGGTAGATAAATACACTGTGGTACATCCAGACTATGGGATATAACTCAGCACTAAAAAGTAATGAGCTATCAAACCATGAAAAGACATGGAGGAAACTTAAAAGCATTTTACTAAGTGGAAAAAGCCAATCTGAAAAGGCTAAATAATATATGATTCCAACTATATGACATTCTGGAAAAGGCAATAGTATGGAGACAGTCAAAAGATTGGTGGTTGCCAGAAGTTTGAGGGGTGGGAAGGGATGATTAGGTGGGGCACAGAAGATTTTTAAGACAGTGAAAATACTCTGGATAATACAATGATGATGGATACATTTGTCCAAAGCCATAGAATGTACAACATAAAGTGTGAACTGTAATGTAAACTGTGAACTTTGAATGATTATGAATTGTCAATGTAGGTTCATCAGTTGTAAGAAAGGTACCACCTTGGTAGGGGATGTTGATAATGTAGGATGCTGTGCATGTGTGGAGACAGGAAGTATATGGGATATCTCTGTACTTTTCCTTCCATTTTACTTTGTAAAAAATAAAGTCTTAACAAATCAAAGAAGGGGACCAAGGGTCACTACGTAAACAGGGACATGTAATATTTCAATCTGCCTGAAGCATAGAAGGGGACTTTAAACTGGTGAGAGTTGAGGTACTTGGCACTCAGTGATGCACATAATCTTTCAAAGTCTAACAAAAACCTGATACTTTCAATAATTATCATTATCAATTTAGATCCAATCTGTAAAAGCATTATGCTAAGCTCGGTCTATATATCTCTATTTCATTTTCCTCAGTTCAATCTTTATAACTTGGTATTTCTTTCCCTTCTCTTCTAACTAACTTACATTTGAATATGTTTAAAAGAAAAGCAGGAAAACAGTGATAGCTGCTCTTATTATTTTTTTTTGAGGACTTTCATTTTTCCAGAATTGAGCTAAATCGTATTTTACATATATTATTCATCTCCAAATCTTCTATCCTCTTCTACTAAACCATCTGTGACTATTAATCTTTCTGTGACTATTAATCTTTGTTTCTGTGTTACTATAACATTAATGTCTATATCATTCAATTTAATAATTGAGACATAGTTATATTTATTTCATTCTTGTTAATTTCCTTAGATTAATTTTCCAGTTATTTACAAGTTCACACTTGTGAGCAGAAAGTTCAAGAGTTGCCTGTCTCTTGAAGTCCTTGCTTGAATTACCTTAACATTCTATGGGTTTCTTTACTGCTAAGGTTTATTCTAATGCTTGACTTAGGGAGATCTCAGTATGAGCAGTCCACAGTTACTGTTTCTGCTCCAAATAGTGTCACTCTTTTAAGTCTGACCATGCAGAGCCCTTGCCATCCCTTGCAGGGATGTTCTTGCTAGTCTGCTTTCTTCCAACAGTCAAATTTCAAACATCTCTTCACTTATATTGAGAGGCACATCCATTGATTCCGAAAGCAACAACCACTATGTTAGGGCTAGGTCCAGCAGCTTTCCTACCTACAAATTTCCCAAATTCTAGCACTGAGTATGGGTTACCAATACAAGCAGATCTTAAAAAGAAAATGTAATCTATATGCAAGCTGGCTTAATTTTTTACAGCAAATAGGTGTAGAAGACCACCTTAGGTCACATGTTTGTCAGCCATTCTGATCTCTCTAGAATAGGGTTTCTCAACCAGGTATTATTGACATTTTGGCTGGATAAATCCTTGTTTTGGAGCTGTTTTGTGCATTGTAGGATGCTTAGGAGCATTTCTGGTCCCCACCCATACTAGATGCCAACAGTATCCTGTTAAAGATAAATTATTCTAACAATTTTTACAAAACATTGCACTGGACACTCATTAAAAGACACAAGGAGGACTTTATTCAAGAATATAACAATAGAGGTCAAGACTGTTGCCATAGGAGAGAGGTTGAACTCAGTTCTGAGACAGCTGAAGACCTGTGTGTGGTCAAGGAGCTGAATGAAGGAGTCAGTGGATTGAAAATTACTAGAGGGCACCTGATTAGGTACCAGACATAAGGGAATTCTTGCTAAACTGGCTTAAGATTCTTGCTAAAAGCAGCCTAAGGGTTTAGATATCAAGAGTAAGCGATGAGGAGTCAGATCAGATATCAAGGGTTGAGAGGCTGAGGCTCTCAATAAACTGTCTTAGCAGGATTCTTTGATAACTGGACTCATCAGGCCAAGGACATGGATGCCAAGGTAGTGACCTAGTTGAGAAGAGGGCTCAGAGAAGCCTGATTAAAGTTTGTTCAAGGAGAGAGTCAATCTTTGTCAATCTGTCCCACCCCAGATGTCCCACCCCCATGACAATAAAAATGTTTCCAGATATCACCAAAAGTCCCCTGTGGGGGACAAAATCACTTGTCTTTGAAAACTGTTCTAGATGATCATGCTGGAAAATGCTGGACAATGTTATGCCCTATATTTCATTGACCTACAGTCAGAATCTTCTCTAAAATAATTTGTATTTTTTTTTTCAATAATGAGCATAGACTCAAAGTTATAAAGTGAGAAACCAGAGTGGTTATCACCTGCTTGTCATGATTCCATCATCATTTCATAAGAAAATTTTGGAATAATAGGGTTTTTTGTTGTTTTAGGTGATTTTCTATAAAAATCAATGTTACTGGATATTTTGTCATTCACTGTTTTGATGAGTTTTACTTGTCTTCTTTTCCAATAGCAGCAAAAACTTAAAGTGATTTTAAATGTGGAAAGTAGAAACCATTCATAAATTTTGTTGATTAAAAACTACTCCCTTTCCAAAGAAGCATTATATTTATGCCTTTTATATTTCTATGGTAAGCATGTGGAAGTGATTCTCAGGTAATACAAATGAGTGGAAAAATATTTAGTTGTGACCAATAAAATTTTCACATTACAATTGCACATGCAAGTTATTTTTTGAATGATCCAAATGTATGTGTCTATGTTCTAATATTTTGTGCTTTTTTTTTCTCTTTTTGGAGAATATTAGGATTCATCGATTCTAATAGGATAGGCACTGCTTATTACAGCTTCTACAATTACTGTTTTGAGAAAATAGAAATGTTTTAACATATTTTATAAATTAAACTTCTATTAGTAAGTGGTGTAATTAGCTATTGAATAAAATGGAAACATATATCATATAAACAGATTTATAAACAGAATAATTAAGTGTTTTTTGTTTGTTTGTTTGTTTTGCCGTACGCGGGCCTCTCACTGTTGTGGCTTCTCCCATTGCGGAGCACAAACTCCAGACGTGCAGGCTCAGAGGCCATGGCTCACGGGTCTAGCCACTCCACGGCATGTTGGATCCTCCCGGACCAGGGCACGAACCCGTGTCCCGTGCATCGGCAGGCGGACTCTCAACCACTGCGCCACCAAGGAAGCCCCAAGTGTTAATTTAAAAGCAGAACCATTGAGCTGTCACATAAAGAATTGGAAACTTATTCATCTATTCTTTCAGTCTTCATTTAACAGCTCATACTCAATAATATGTTTTTCAGCTTCCATTGGTCAAAATGGCTGCTTTAGTATTTATATCATTGTCAATGTAAACTGAAGATACATCAATTTCAAGGAAATAATTTACTTTGGTTTGTACTGTGTATTGCAATTTGACGTTTCATCTGACAGCAACTTACATTGCACATAATTTCAGCCCAGTTAATTATCATATATTTGAATAAAATATATTAGAATCGCTTTAGATGGTAATTACGAGACTTGAGATAAAAATCAAAAAAAAAGCAAAACACATGATTTGACTTTACAGAAGTCTTTCAAAAGAATGTTTTGAAATACTAGGTAATTGCACTGCAGATGCATGGAACTAGTGATTCCAAAAAATGATGTTTTTCCAAAGAAATACAAATGGGTTTGAAATACCCTATTTACGAGAAAATACTGTAAGTTATTAAATTAAATGAAAGGTTTTATTAAGCAGGCAAGATTATTCTCATCTTAAGATATTTAATCACCATGTTTTCAATTTAGTAATGTTAATTTGATTTTCCGGTAGATTTTCCTACATTTTAATTTCCTGTTTGGAAATAATAACCAGGATCCATTATGAGTGTGACATTGTATTACCCAAAAGATAAACACTGTACTTTGCCTATAAAGGCTGGATGTCAACAGAATTCACCAGAAATTTTACTTTTAGGGCTGTCCAGAAATAATATTTTAGCTGTACTTCCTGGTCAATAAAATGGAAGAAAATATTTTTTTCTAACTATAAAAATTACTGGAGAGACTATTTGGTATTTCTTTTTTTAATATATATCATTTTTTTAAATTTCTCGAATTTCCATTTCACTCTTTTTTTTTTTTTAAGGGAAGTCCTATTTGTTATTTCTGAAATCTCTTCTGTAATACACAAATATACTCACAGAGTATTACCATTTTGCTAGCTTAAATATGTATATTTTAGGAGTGAGAGCCACTATGTATATCTGGAAAATGACGATTCAATAATTTTTTCCTTTATCATATTTTGAATGTGTTCTGCAGTGATTTTCATATGTGGCTAACTTAAAGAACTCTTTTTCTCAGTAAGGTGCTTTGTGTAATTTTTGCATTATGTCTAACCACCCTACCCTAAAAGAGATTTAGTAGTTTTTACATGACATAGATCATGTAAAAAGTCACCAGTATTGCAGTGATGACAGAGATAGAACAGTTCTGCGACATAAACCGCAATGACTTCAACAGGTCCTATATATAGGAAGTGGTCCTTAAAAAATTTTAATCTTAGGACTTCCCTGGTGGCACAGTAGTTAAGAATCCACCTTCCAATGCAGGGGACACGGGTTTGAGCCCTGGTCCAGGAAGATCCCACATGCAGTGGAGCAACTAAGCCCGTGCACCACAATTACTGAGACTGTGCTCTAGAGCTCATGAGCCACAACTACTGAGCCCTCATGCCACAACTACTGAAGCCTGCACCACAACGAGAAGTCACTGCAATGAGAAGCCCGCGCACTGCAACAAAGAGTAGCTCCCACTGACTGCAGTTAGAGAAAGCCCGTGTGCAGCAATGAAGACCCAACATAGCCAAAAATAAATAAATTTTAAAAATAAATAAATTTTAAAAATATTCCATTGTGTTTAAAAAAATAAATCTTAAATGATAACTAATGATAGTGGCAAGGTTTTGTTGTTGGTGGTGTTTTTATTGTTTTGTTTTAATTATTCAATAGGATTGTCACATGTTCCAATTTAAGTTGAAGCAGGTATAGTGACATTACTTTGTCACATGTCAGAGCTACATAGCTGGGGAGGGTTATAGAACATTGTTTGAGGTTTTTTATTTCTCAGAATATGACCACTATTATTGAAGATTATATGATGAATATGGTATTTTTCTAAGTTGACTTTACAAAAGCTTCTTAATAAGAAATTTGTGAGCTTGGGAATATGTGTTTAAGTACTTCACCTATTGTATACATTATATATTTTTTCATTAAATTTATTCACTTTCTTTTTGAATATGTAATAAACTCCAATGAGCTAAAACCCCCAAACTCCTAAAAAGGTATATAGTGAAAATCTTAGTGTTTTGCACATCCTCCATTTCCCCTATCCACACCTTGCCCTCAAAATAACTGCCATTGGTGGTTTCTTTTGTTTCTTCTAGAACTTATTAATACATGTACAAGCAGAAACAAAGCAAATGCCTTATTTTTCATAATTTTATTTTTACCTGTATCATTTATTACCCACACCGTTCTGTAATTTTTTATTTAACAATATATCTTGGAGATCTATCTATATCAGCAAGTAAAACATTTCCTCATATGCTTTTATCACTATGTACTATGTGGATATAAATAATTTATGGACTTTGGTTGTTTTTTATCTTAATGTAATACAATGAGCTGAATAAACTGGAAAATATATCATTTCGCATATAGGTAATCATGTCATTGGAATAATTCCTAGAAGTGAGATTGCTCTGTCAAGTGTACACATTTCTTAAATTTGATCAATGTTAGCAATCGACTCTTTTTTTTTTTTTTTTTTTTTTTGCGTTACGTGGGCCTCTCACTGTTGTGGCCTCTCGCGTTGTGGAGCACAGACTCCGGATGCGCAGGCTCAGCGGCCATGGCTCACGGGCCCAGCCGCTCCACGGCATGTGGGATCTTCCCGGACCAGGGCACGAACCCGTGTCCCCTGCATTGGCAGGCGGACTCTCAACCACTGCGCCACCAGGGAAGCCCAGCAATCGACTCTTTATAAGGTTTGTACCAGTTAATAATTTCACCATCAGAGTGAGTATCTCTTTCCCTACAGCTTCGTTAACAGAATGTATTGTCATATTTAATGATTTCTTTCTTTCTTTTCTTTCCTTGGAAATTTTGGGTAAAGGTTTGGCTGAATATTAAGTCCCTGGTGACATTCTCTTTCTCTGAGTATATCTCTTCTATAACTTGTTCCACATTCTTCTGACACAGAATATGGTTGTGAAAAAATGAATCCCAGTTGAATTAATTTTCCCCCTTCAAAGAGATGCTACTTCTTTTTTCAGCCAAATGGTGTTCCTTTCCATTATGTAGATTTCAATTCTTTCTAATTGTACAGATTAACTATTATATTTTTTAATTAAATTCTGTTCTATTATTTCAGTTTATGTCTTTAAAAACTCTAATTATACATGCATCTTTTTGCCTGTCTTCTATATCTATTATTGTCTTATCCCATTTAACACTTGTTTTATTTCTATTTCCTAGTGCTTGTTTCTTCTTTTCTAGCCTCTGTGTCTCTTACTGTGTATCTACAGGGTCTTTTCTTCGGTGCTTCCTCCAAGTTTGTCTTCATTTCTGTGATGCTATGATGAATTATCGCTGCTTCCTTCCTGAGCTCTGTCTATATTCCCATTTTCTCTTCCATCTTTCTGATCCTCTAGCCCCTGACTTTTTTTCCCCTGTCTTGTGGTGTTTGTTCATCAGTGTGATTTGTTTACTAAGTTTGTTTTTTAATTCATGGAAAACATTTGACCAAAATTTTTTTCCTCTGTGGTAGAAATTTTTTTCTGGTCACTTTGTCTTTTGGTAGAGAAAATGTTCTTTTTCTTCTTGTTTTACTTATATCATTTCTGTAACAATATCATGTAAGTTCTTTTATTATATTATTCACAATTATATATGTTAAATACTTTGTTCAGTCATTTTTATTAGTTCTCTACATATTGGAAGTGGTCCAGATACTCTACTAGGCAGGGGAAATTCCTACATACCAAAGGCACACTCACCTCTGCTGCCAGAGAGACAGACTGTATGCTTTGTGATTCATTGTGCAGCTCCAAATCGAGAGCCAGATCACTAGCAGAAGAGCTTTCTTTACCTTCTTAACTTACCACAGTGCAGACATTTCTTGTTGACACCAAAAGTTAAACATTTAGAAAATTTATTTTTCCTGGAATTTTCTGACATAAACTCCCCTGGATCTTACTGTCATTATCCACACTTCTCTATTTTTCTCTCACAGCTTTTGCCCAATTTTAGCTATTTTGGTAGCATTTTACACATAATTTGGAAGCTGTGGATTACATCTCCTTCCTACTTTCACATGAAATTGAGTTTGTAAGACTTTGTTTTCTCCCTTTACAATGATTGTTGGTTTTTTTTGTTTTAAATAATTTCATGAGGAAAAGAAGGAAATACAGACATACATAGCCATGTCTGGCTTGAAATTCCACCTAAATTTCCATTTAAAATTTTTTCTGTTCTTCTCAGACCTGTAATTGCCTCTTCCTCACAGCACATGGACTCACTCTGAGTAGGCTTCAAGACTACTTCATAAAGGAAATTGAAGCCATAAGACTAGATGCACACAGATTCTACTTACTATATCTAGACAACAAAATACCCAGAAGTAAGTTTTCATAATCACCATTTAAGGACAATAACTCTTGCTGTGCTCTAGATCCAACCATCCCTTCATCCTTGAACCCACCCAAACTTCTTATATCAAGAAAGTTATCAGTTATCCTTTTTGTGTTGTGTGTATTCATTCTTTCCCTTTTACTTCAGCCTTTCAATTAGCATTTAATTCCATTTCCCCTCCAGCTATTGTCTTATTGTTCAGCTTTTTTCAACTTTAGGGCCAAATTCCCAAAACAATTGTCTACATTACATAATTTTATATCACTAGAGAAACAGAAGCACATATAACAGAAATAGATAGAGATTTCAAAAAATTGGCTCATGTAATTGTGGGGGGTGGCAAGTCAAACATTTGTAGAACAGCCAGGTAGGTCCACAATTCTGGAGCAAGGGTCGATGTTGTACATTGGGGTTGAAGTCCAACCCTCCATCATCTCTCACAAATACTACTGCTGTAAACTCTTAACTGGTTTCCCACAGTAACACCTCTTCAATTCTTTCCTCCAGTCTGCAGCCAGAAGTGTTGCTTATATATATGGTATGATCTCACCACAATCCTGCAAAAACACTAACCTCATAGGATAAAGACTAACATAGTCTAAAATTGCCTTTATTATCTGAATCTTACTTACCCTTCTAGCATCAACTAGCAACACTCCAATTCGCCCTTTGTTCTCTAATGCACTGGCCATAGTTCCTTACCTAATACATTTTGTATACACTTGCCTTAGAGCTTTCGCACATACGTCTAACTTGTATGCTACCATACCAGTTATTTTAAATGGTTACTTTGGATTCATTATCTTTTCTTCAGAACATTTATTACAGCTTGTAATTTTATACTGAGTACATTTTTTTTTGTCTTGTTCATTACTTCCACTAATCTAAAAGCTCAGGAAAACAGAATGACATCTTTTTATTCACCACTACTTCCCTAATATATTATGTAGAATCTGGAAGGTAATGGTGCTTAAATTATCTGGAATAGAGGAATGAGGAAGAAAGTGAATAAATGAACGATTTGTACTAGAGAAAGTCTCCAACCAACTTCCCAGAGCATTTTTAACTAATCAGATATATACATACAGGAGGAGGATTAGTGTAAGTTATTTTAGATGCAGTCAATTTATCAATTTACCTGAAAGGAATACAATATTAAAGTATATAATTAAACAGTTGCATTTAAACCAGTAGTGAATAACTATGGAGCTATATAGACTACAGGCATTAAAGAAAGTTTAGGTATAATTTGTAGAAACTATAAAGACAATGAAATTTTGTTAACTAATAACCATATCCAACATGTGGAATAAATGATACTTTGATGTCTTACTAAGGGTTCAGATCACCAATAGTCTTTAGTAGTTGAAACTTGACAACTATGAATGTTTCTTTGTAACAGTATATCATAATGCATTGATTCTGTGGTCAAAAGACCTATTTTCACATCTTAGTTCAATGTTTATCAGCTATAAAACACTGTGTTGGTTACTCAGTCTCTTTAAAACTCCATTTATTGCTTATTACTACAGGCAGGCCAGGCTTTGTTCAGGTACATGAGATATCAGTAAATGGGATAATAATTGTACTTAATGTTTTCATGAGAAGTAAATGTTTAGAATGATATGGGATACATGACTAGCAATCAAAAATACCAGTAAACATTCTTGTCAAGGTCATATGGGTTAAGATACTCTGGTATGGGATTTCTGTTTTTCTCAAATTTTTTAATACTTAAGTAGAACATTATTTGTAAGATTTCAGGAATTCTATGAAATTTTGATGATATAATGATCATGGGCAGAGTATAAGATGAGTTACCAGTAAACTAGCAAATTTTATATCACTTTTACAGTGCTAATAAAAATACTGTCCAGTAGATAATTTAGTGTTCTACTGAGTCATTTTTTATGTCATTGAAACTTATCCTGCTTCCTTCCTCTACTGACTCCCAGGAAGCTGAGGGTTTTAAGTTTGAAAGCAGACTTAAAACTTTTTTCTTCTGACATAGCTGTGTTTTTTCCCCTAATCTTTATCTACCCACATATGGAGTTTCAGCTCTTGGATGTTTTCTTTGTTTTGTATTTGTCTGATTTCACAGTTCTGCTGGATTTGCGTGGTTTTCTTATAAGTTGCCTGAAGTCTATTTTGGAAGTAGGCTTTGGTATCAGAGTTAATGTGGAAAACATGAAATAAAAATTTCAACTGTTGAACTCTTAGTTGATATCCATCCCACCATAATAAGATTCACTATCAGTTTATTATGTGTTTCCGCCAAAACCAAAATCAATCAGGCTCTCTACAATGATTTTCTCATAAAAATGGCATCTATTCCTAATGTACCTTAGAAAAAAGTGCCCCATGACATTGAACTTGCTAGTTTTTGAAGATGTCTAGTATGTCAAACACTTAAGGAAGTAAGGATCTTTTGTTATTGCAACAAGAACATAAAACTTTCTCACAGTTGTTTTGGCCACCCTATGCTGCCAGAGCTGTCTTTACCATAAACAGAGAGCATTCCCCTAGCATTAAGGCTGTTAAAATGGGTTACCAAGTCATATCATCTCAGAAGTTTTTGTTTCAGGATTTAAACAAAACATTCAAACATAATTTATGTAGGAAAGGAAAAAGCAGAGAAATAAACTATTATTTAAATATGTTCTATCAGGGCACATCATTTTATGTGCAAAATAGTATTTGCCACCTAACTTGCAAATTTACTAACTTTCTGTTTGTATTGTTCCATTTAACCTGGATGAAAGATTTTATTCTTTGGACTGAAAATTCTAAGAAATATGTTGGGTATGAGTAGTGTTTCTATAATGATTTAATCTCCAACTGAGGAAGATACTTTCGGCCTCCAAACTTTTAGGATTGGAAATTTCTTAGTGCAATAATCACAGCCAGATATATGCAATCAGTCTTACCTGGATATTTCCACAGTTAAAGTCAAGCAATTTAGAAAGTTGAATTAGCTCTTTCAGGATTTAGAGACCATTTAGAAAATCACCATTTCTTTGCAATAATAGCAAAGTGTGAATAAAATAAGCCCATTAGGTCCATGCAGGTGCATGATGTGACTGGAAAGAGTGGTAAAAGCATGCATAAAAAGTCCCCTGAGAAATCTAGGGCAAGACCATTAATGAATCAAATTAGATCATGGGTGGTCAGTTACAGTTGGAATAATGTATTTTTTAAGATGAAAAACAAGTTACTGTGTTCTACTATACCTATTTAACCAAACAAACCAAAAATAAACCCTAATCAGAGTAGAAACAGAAACAGAGACAGCACTCAGCCACAATATATATTAGTTGATGAATGGTTATAGAGCTACTGATACATAACATAAGCCTGTATTGAAATATATGTGTACACAGTAAAAGAAAATAGGCAACAAAAGTGAAAGGAGAAGCACTTTAATCTTTCAGCCTGAAGTGTTTTTTCTATAATTAAAATTTAAACTAGAGAATGTGGGGTCTATGTCTTATTTAGAAAAGTTGAAAAACATTAGAATGTTTGAAAGTATTTAAATGTAGTTTTTGCATTATTTGTCAATCATCAGATTACCTTTTTCCAGAATCAGTCATTGTTTAGCATTTTTGTTACACCATGTTAGAAGATTTAGTTCATATTTTAAAATTTCAGCTTGATGAAAACCAGATTCTCTTCAGAGCTTGTATCTACAGATCAACAGATGATCATCTTTTGCACATTCTCTCTCTATATAGAATCCTCTATTCTCACATTATTTTCTGAGCAATTATTCTATGTCCTTCAGATCTTAAGGTAATAACACTTTTTCAAAAACCATTTCTGAGTGTCAAATTTGGACTAACTCTTCCTGTTATAGTCTCTCATTTCAATCTTGACTTTTTCTTCAGTACTTCATATAATTTTTAATTATATACACAGGGAATGTGCTCAGTAATTACCTACATAAATCAGTGGGAAAAAAGGAAAGAATAGAGAAGTTTAAATAGTATTCAACAGCAGACTGAAAGTGGTGCATTTGACAGTGGACATTTTCTTTTTTTTTTTTTTATTTGAAGTACAGTTAATTTACAATATTGTGTTAGTTTCAGGTGTACAGCCAAGTGATACAGTTATACATATATATATATTTCAGATTCTTTTCCATTTTAGGTTATTACAAGATATTGAATATTGTTCCCTGTGTTATATAATAGGTCTTTGTTGTTTATTTTAATTATAGTAGTGTGTATATGTTAATCTCAAACTCCTAATTTATCTCCCCCCCTTCCTGCTATCCCTTCTGGTAACCATAAGTTTATTTTCTATGTGTGTGAGTCTGTTTCTATTTTATAAATAAGTTTATTTATATCATTTTTTTTAGATTCCACATGTAAGTCATATCATATGGTATTTGTCTTCTTCTGTCTGGCTTACTTCATTTAATATCATAATCTCCAGGTCCATCCATGTTGCAAATGGCATTATTTCATTCTTTTTTATGGCTGAGTAATATGCATTGGTATTTTATATATATATATATACACCACATTTCCTTTATTCATTCATCTGCTGGACATTTGTGTTGCTTTCATGTCTTGGCAATTTGTAAATAGTGCTGCTATGAACATTGGGGTGCATGTATATTTCTGAATTAGAGTTTTCTCTGAATGTATGCTCAGGAGTGGGATTGCAGGATCATGTGGTAACTCTATTTTTAATTTTATAAGGAACCTCCATACTGTTCTCCATAGTGGCTGCACCAATTTACATTTCCACCAACAGTGTAGTAAGGTTCCTTTTTCTCCATATCATCTTTAGCATTTATTATTTGTAGACTTTTTAATGATGGCCATTTTGACTGGTGTGAGGTTATACCTCATTGCAGTTTTGATTTGCATTTTTCTAATAATTAGCAATGTTGAGCATCTTTTTAAGTACCTGTTGGCTCTGTATGCCTCCTTTGAGGGATGTCTATTTAGATCTTCTGCCCATTTTTTGATTAGGTTTTTTGTATTTTTGATATTAAGCTGTATGAATTGTTTATATATTTTGGAAATTAATCCCTTGTCAGCAGCAAATATTTTTTCCCACCCAATAGGTTGTCTTTTTGTTTTCTTTATAGTTTCCTTTGTTGTGCAAAGGCTTTTAAGTTTAATTAAGTCCCATTTGTTTATTTTTGTTTTTATTTCCATTACTCTAAGAGACGGATCCAAGAAATATGTCTGTGATTTATGTCAAAGAATGTTCTGCTTATGTTTTCCTCTAGGAGTTTTATAGTATCTGGTGACAGTGGACATTTTCTTTACAGAATTTATCAAGTAGCTATTAAGCAATGAATGTTTTCTTGGAAGGAGTTTGGTTTCATTATATAGATGTTAAGCATTCACTATATTCATATGCTTCCTACTTTGTCTTTATAACAATTGTTAAACCACAAGATAATATTTTTAAATTGTCATAACTAATGAGTCATTTTGAGATATATAGTTCAATTTTTGTTGCTTCATACTACAATGTATTTGCCAAATAAATCACTTTATATTGATTTATTTCATGATCAGTAAGATTCGTAATATTCTAACTGAACACCCATGACACACATTTTCCAATTTCAAAAAAATATGAAAGAAAAAGATACAAGCATAGAGCACATTAATGCCAGTCTCAAATTTCTTTATAATTTAAATTAAAAAAACTTAGTTGGACTTGAATTTGTCTCTTAACAATGCCTTTTCTGTTTGGAAGAGACATCAAATTTTACTCAGATAATTATGTGCTATTAAGTAAAGAATAAATTAGCAAGAAAATTGCACCATTAGTAAAATGTTGTTCATAATTTAACATAATAAATGATTATAACCTTGTTATTATGGCACTGAAATTTAACATAGAAAAGTCTCATTTATAGCTAAAATGGATTTTAGTTATGCTGTTTTGCTACTGCCTCTGTTAATGCTTTAATTTTTTTTAACAATTTTATTGGAGTATAATTTCTTTACAATGCTGGGTTAGTTTCTGCTGTAGAACAAAGTGATTCAGCTATACATAAACATATATCCCCATATCTCCTCCCTCTTGCATCTCCTTCCCAGCCTCACTATCCCACTCCTCCAGGTGGACACAAAGAACCGAGCTGATGTCTCTGTGCTATGTAGCTGCTTCCAAATAGCTTTCTATTTTACATTTGGTAGTGTATATATGTCCATGCCACTCTCTCATTTCGTCTCAGCTTACCATTCCCCATCCCCGTGTTCTCAAGTCCATCATCTAAGTCTGCGTCTTTATTCCTGTCCTGCCCCTAGGTTCTTCAGAACGTTTTTGTTTTTTTTTTTAGATTCCATGTGTATGTGTTAACATACAGTATTTTTTTCTTTCTGACTTATTTCACTCGGTACTACAGTCTTAAGGTCATTCCACCTCACTACAGATAGCTCAATTTCATTTCCTTTTTGGCTGAGAAATATTCCATTGTATATATTTGTCACATCTTCTTTATCCATTCATCTGTTGATGGACACTTAGGTTGCTTCCATGTCCTGCCTACTGTAAATAGAGCAGAAATGAATATTGTGGTGCATGACACTTTTTGAATTATGGTTTTCTCTGGGTATATGCCGAGTAGTGGGATTGCTGGGTCATATAGTAGTTCCAATTTTTTTTTTATTCTTTTTTTTTTAACCTTTATTGGAGTATAATTGCTTTACAATGGTGCATTAATTTCTCTTTATAACAGAATGAATCAACTATACATATGCATATACCCCCATATATCCTCCCTCTTGCGTCGCCCTCCCATCCTCTCCCTCTCTCAACACTCTAGGTGGTCACAAAGCAACGAGCTGATCTCACCATGCTATGCGGCTGCTTCCCACTAGCTATCTATTTTACATTTGGTAGTATATATAAGCCCATGCCACTCTCTCACTTCAGAGCAGCTTACCCTTCCCCTTCCCGTGTCATCAAGTCCATTCTCTATGTCTGCATCTTTATTCCTGTCCTGCCCCTAGGTTCTTCATAACTACTTTTTTTTAGGTTCCATAAATATGTATTAGCATACAGTATTTATTTTTCTCTTTCTGACTTACTTCACTCTGTATGACAGACCCCAGGTCCATCCACCTCACTACAAATAACTCAATTTCACTTCTTTTTATGGCTGAGTAATATTCCATTGTATACATGTGCCACCTCTTCTTTATCCATTCATCTGTTGATGGACACTTAGGTTGCTTCCACATCCTGACTACTGTAAATAGAGATGTAATGAACATTGTGGTACATGACTCTTTTTGAATTATGGTTTTCTCAGGGTATATGCCCAGTACTGGGATTGCTGGGTCATAAGGTAGTTCTACTTTTAGGTTTTTAAGGAACCTCCATACTGTTCTCCATAGTGGTTGTATCAATTTACATTCCTACCAAGAGTGCAAGAGGCTTCCCTTTCCTCCACACCCTCTCCAGCAATTATTGTTTGTAGATTTTTTGATGAATGCCATTCTGACTGGTTTGAGGTGATACCTTATTGTAGTTTTGATTTGCATTTCTCTAATGATTAGTGATGTTGAGCATCCTTTCATGTGTTTGTTGGCAATCTGTATATCTCCTTTGGATAAATGTCTATTTAGGTCTTCTGCCCATTTTTGGATTGGGTTGTTTGTTTTCTTGATATTGAGATGCATGAGCTGCTTGTATATTCTGGAGATTAATCCTTTGTCAGTAGCTTCGTTTGCAAATATTTTCTCCCATTTTGAGGGTTGTCTTTTCGTCTTGCTTATGGTTTCCTTTGCTGTGTAAAAGCTTTTAAGTTTCATTAGGTCCCATTTGTTTACTTTTGTTTTTATTCATTTCTCTAGGAGGTGGGTCAAAAAGGATCTTGCTGTGTTGTATGTCATAGAGTCTTCTTCCGATGTTTTCCTCTAAGAGTTTTATAATGTCTGGGCTTACATTTAGGTCTTTAATCCATTTTGAGTTTATTTTTGTGTATGGTGTTAGGAAGTATTGTAATTTCATTCTTTTACATGTAGCTGTCCAGTTTTCCCAGCACCACTTATTGAAGAGGCTGCCTTTTCTCCATTGTGTATTCTTGCTTTCTTTATCAAAGATAAGGTAACGATATGTTTGTGGGTTTATCTCTGGGCTTTCTACCCTGTTCCATTGATCTATATTTCTGTTTTTGTGCCAGTACCACACTGTCTTCATTACTGTAGCTTTGTTGAATAGTCTGAAGTCAGGAAGGCTGATTCCTCCACCTCTGTTTTTCTTTCTCAAGGTTGCTTTGGCTCTTCAGGCTCTTTTTTGTTTCTATAAAAATTGTGAAATTTTTTGTTCTATTTCTGTGAAAAATGCCATTGGTAGTTGGATAGTGTTTGCATTGAATCTGTAGGTTGCTTTGGGTAGTATAGTCATTTTCACAATGCTGATTCTTCCAATCCAAGAATATGGTATGCCTCTCCATCTGTTTGTATCATCTTTAATTTCTTTCACCAGTGTCTTGTAGTTTTCTTCATACAGGTCTTTGTCTCCTTAGGTAGGTTTATTCCTAGGTATTTTATTCTTTTTGTTGCAGTGATGAATGGGAGTGTTTCCTTAATTTCTCTTTCAGATTTTCCATCATTATTGTATAGGAATGCAAGAGATTTCTGTGCATTAATTTTATATCCTGCTATTTTACCAAATTCATTGATTAGCTCTAGTAGTTTTCTGGCAGCATCTTTGGGATTTTCTATGTATAATATCATGTTATCTGCAAATAGTGACTGTTTTACTTCTTCTTTTCCAATTTGGACTCCATTTATTTCTTTTTCTTCTCTGATTTCTGTGGCTAAAACTTCCAAAACTATGTTAAATAATAGTGGTGAGAGTGGACAACCTTGTCTTCTTCCTGATCTTAGTGGAAATGGTTTCAACTTTTCACCATTGAGAACGATGTTGGTTGTGGGTTTGTCATATGTGGCCTTTATTATGTTGAGGTAAGTTCCCTCTATGCCTACATTCTGGAGAGTTTTTATTATAAATAGGTCTTGAATTTTGTCGAAAGGTTTTTCTACATCTATTGAGATGATCATATGGTTTTTCTCCTTCAATTTGTTAATATGGTTTAACACATTGATTGATTTGCATACATTGAAGAATCCTTGCATTCCTGGCATAAAGCCCACTTGATCATGGTGTATGATTCTTTTAATGTGCTGTTAGATTTTGTTTCCTAGTATTCTGTTGAGAATATTTGCATCTATGTTCATCAGTGATATCGGTCTGTAGTTTTCTTTTTTTGTGACATCTTTTTCTGGTTTTGGTATCAGGGTGTTGGTGGCCTTGTAGAATGTGTTTGGGTGTGTTCCTCCCTCTGCTATATTTTGGAAGAGTTTGAGAAGGATAGGTGTTAGCTCTTCTCTAAATGTTTGATAGAATTCGCCTGTGAATCCACCTGGTCCTGGGCTTTTGTTTGTTGGAAAATTTTTAATCATGGTGTCAATTTCAATGCTTGTGATTAGTCTGTTTATATTTTCTATTTCTTCCTGGTTCCATTTCAGGAGGCTGTGTTTTTCGAAGAATTTGTCGATTTCTTCCAGGTTGTCCATTTTCTTGGCATATAGTTTCTTGTAGTAATTTCTCATGATCCTTTGTATTTCTGCAGTGTCAGTTGTTACTTCTCCTTTTTCATTTCTAATTCTATTGATTTGAGTCTTCCCCCTTTTTTTTTTTGATGAGTTTGGCTAATGGTTTATCAATTTTGTTCATCTTCTCAAACAACCAGCTTGAAGTTTTATTTATCTTAGGTATTGTTCCCTTCATTTATTTTTTATTTATTTCTGATCTGATCTTTATGATTTCTTTCCTCTTGCTAACTTTTGGGGGTTTTTTTTTGTTTGTTTTTTCACTAATTGCTCTGGGTGCAAGGTTAGTTTGTTTATTTGAGATGTTTCCTTTTTGTTGTGGTAAGACTGTATTGCTATAAACTTCCCTCTTAGACATGCTTTTGCTGCATCCCATAGGTTTTGGGTTGTTGTGTTTTCATTGTCACTTATTTCTAGGTATTTTTTGATTTCCTCAGTGATCTCTTTGTTATTAAGTAGTGTTCTGTTTAGCCTCCATGTATTTGTATTTTTTACAGATTTTTTTTCCTGTAATTGATACCTAGTCTCATAGCATTGTGGTCAGAAAGTATACTTGATATGATTTCAATTTTCTTAACTTTACCAAGGCTTGATTTTGACCCAAGATATGATCTATCCTGGAGAATGTTTTGTGAGCACTTGAGAAGAAAATGTATTCTCTTGTATTTGGATGGGATTAGCTATAAACATCAATTAAGTCCATCTTGTTTAATGTATCATTTAAAGTTTTGTTTCCTTATTTATTTTCATTTTGGATGATCTGTCCATTGGTGAAAGTGGCGTGTTAAAGTCCCCTACTATGATTGCATTACTGTCGATTTCCCCTTTTATGGCTGTTAGCAATTGCCTTATGTATTCAGGTGCTCTTATGTTGGGTGCATAAATATTTACAATTGTTCTGTCTTCTTCTTGGATTGATCCCTTGATCATTATGTAGTGTCCCTCTTTGTCTCTTGTAATAATCTTTATTTTAAAGTCTGTTTTGTGTGATATGAGAATTACTACTGCAGATTTCTTTTGATTTATTTGATTTGACTATCTTTTTCAATCCCCTCACTTTCAGTCTTTATGTGTCCCTCGGTCTGAAGTGGGTCTCTTGTAGACAGCATATATACAGCTCTTGTTTTTGGATCTGTTCAGCTAGTCTATGTCTTTTGCTTGGAGTATTTAATCTATTTACATTTAAGGTAGTTATTGACATGTGTGTTCCTATTTCCATTTTCTTAATTGTTTTGGGTTTGTTATTTCAGGTTTTTTAGTTCTCTTGTGTTTCCTGCCTAGAGGAGTTCCTTGAGGAATTTGTTGTAAAGCTGGCTTGTTGGTGCTGAATTCTCTTAGCTTTTGCTTATCTGTAAAGTTTTTAATTTCTCTGTCGAATCTGAATCAGATCCTTGCTCTGTAGAGTTTTCATGGTTGTAGGTTTTTCTCTTTCATAACTTTAAATATGTCCTGCCACTCCCTTCTGGCTTGCAGAGTTTCTGCTGAAAGATTAGCTGTTAGCCTTATGGAGATTCTCTTGTGTGTTATTTGTTGCTTTTCCCTTTCTGCTTTTAATAATTTTTCTTTGTATTTAAATTTTGATAGTTTTCTTAATATGTGTCTTTGCATGTTTCTCCTTAGATTTATCCTGTATGGGACTCTCTGTGCTTCCTGGACTTGATTGGCTCTTTCCTATATTAGGGAAGTTTTCAACTATAATTTCTTCAAATATTTTTTCAGTGCCTTTTTGCTTCTCTCTTCTTCTTGGACCCCTATAATTCGAATGTTGGTGCATTTAATATTGTCTCAAAAGTCTCTGAGACTGTCCTCAATTCTTTTCTTTCTTTTTTGTTTATTCTGCTCTGCCATAGTTATTTCCACTATTTTGTCTTCCAGGTCACTTATCTGTTCTTCTGCCTCAGTTACTCTGCTACTGATTCCTTCTAGAGAATTTTTAATTTTCTTTTTTGTGCTCTTCATCATTGTTTGTTTGCTCTTTAGTTCTTCTAGGTCCTTGTTGCACATTTCTTATATTTTCTCCATTCTATTTCCAAGATTTTGGATCATCCTTACTATCATTACTCTGAATTTTTTTCAGGTTGACTGCCTATTTCCTCTTCATTTGTTTGGTCTGGTGAGGTTTTACCTTGCTCCTTCATCTGCTGTGTATTTCGCTGTATTCTCATTTTGCTTAACTTACTGTGTTTGGGGTCTCCTTTCGCAGGCTGCAGGTTTGTAATTCCCATTGTTTTTGGTGTCTGCCTCCAGTCGGTAGAGTTGTTTCAGTGGGTTGTGTAGGCTTCCCTTGGAGAGGACTGGTGCCTGTGTTCTAGTGGATAAGGCTGGATCTTGTCTTTCTGATAGCTAGGACCACCTCTGGTGGTGTGTTTTGTGGTGTCTGTGAACTTATTATGATTTTAGGCAGCCTCTCTGCTCTGCTAATGAGTGGGTTTGTGTTCCTGTCCTGCTAGTTGTTTGGCATAGGGTGTCTATCACTGTCGCTTGCTGGTCATTGAGTGGAGCTGGGTCTTAACATTGAGATGTAGATCTCTGAGAGAGCTTTCTCCATTTGATATTACATGGTGCTGGGAGGTCCCTGGTGGTCCAGTGTCCTGAAGATGGCTCTCCCACCTTAGAGGCTTAGGCCTGACACCCAGCCAGAGCACCAAGACCCTGTCAGCCACATGGCTCAGAACAAAAGGGAGAAGAAAGAAAGAAAGAAAGAAAGAAAGAAAGAAAGAAAGAAAGAAAGAAAGAAAGAGAAAGAAGAAAATAAAGCTATTAAAATTTTTAAAATTATTAAAAATAAAAATATAAAAAAGTAATTAAAAAAAAAGAAATAGAGGAGAGCAACCAAACCAAAAAACAAATCCACTAATGATAAGTGCTAAAAACTACACTTAAGAAAAAAAGAAAAGAGAAAAACGGACAGAGAGAACCCTAGGACAAACGGTAAAATCACAGCTATATGGACAAAATCACACAAAGAAGCATACACATACACACTCACAAAAGTTGAAAAAGGAAAAAAATATATATACAAAAAAAAAAAAGGAAGAGAACAACCAAATCAGTAAAGAGATCTACCAGTGATAATTAGCTCTAAATACTAAACTAAGGTAAACATAAAACCAGAAACAAATTAGATGCAGAAAGCAAACCCCAAATCTACAGTTCCCAAAGTCCACCACCTCAATTTTGAGATGATTCGTTGTCTATTCAGGTATGATAGATGCAGGTACATCAATTTGATTTTGGAGATTTAGTCTTTTGCTCCTGAGGCTGCTGGAAGAAATTTCCCTTTCTCTTCTTTTTTTGCACAGCTCCCGGTGTTCAGCTTTGGATTTGGCCCCACTTCTGCTTGTAGGTCACCTGAGGGCATCTGTTCCCATCCTGTGGGGGAGGTAGCAGCTGATTAGGGGGCTTCTGGCTCACTCAAGCCAGGGGGAGGGAGGGTTACAGATTGCGGAGCAAGCCTGTGGTGGCAGAGGCTGGCATGACATTGCAACAGCCTGAGGTGTGCTGTGTGTTCTCCTGGGGAAATTGTCCCTGGATCATGGGACCCTGGCAGTGCTGGGTTTCACATTCTCCTGGGAGGGGAAGTGTTGATAGTGACCTGTCTTGCACACAGGCTTCTTCATTGGCTTGGTCCGACCTTGGTCTGAGACCAGAGGTCTCAGCTGTCAGCACTGATAGTCGTGGCTCACGTCCATCTCTGGAGCTCGTTTAGGCTGTGCTCTGAATCCCCTTTCCTCACACACCCCAAAACAATGGTCTCTTGTTTCTTAGGCAGTTCCAGACATTTCCCTGAACTCCTTCCTGGCTAGCTTTGGTGCACTAGCCCCCTTCAGGCTGTGTTCACGGAGCCAACCCCAGTCCTCTCCCTGGGATCTGACCTCTGAAACCCCAGCCTCAGTTCCCAGCCCCCACCCACCCCGGCGGGTGAGCAGACAAGCCTCTCAGGCTGGTGAGTGCTGGTCGGCAGCGATCCTCTGTGCAGGAATCTCTTCACTTTGCCCCCTGCACCCCTGTTGCTGCACTCTCCTCCGTTGCTCGAAAGCTAACCCCCCACACACCCACCGTCTCTGCCAGTGAAGGGTCTTCCTAGTGTGTGGAAACTTTTCCTCCTTCACAGCTCCTTCCCAGAGGTTCAGGTCCCATCCCTATTCTTTTGTCCCTGTTTTTTCTTTTGCCCTACCCAGGTACGTGGGGAGTTTCTGCCTTTGGGGAAGTCTGAGGTCTTCTGCCGGCATTCAGTAGGTATTCTGTAGGGGTTGTTCCACATGTAGATGTATTTCTGATGTATTTGTGGGGAGGAAGGTGATCTCCATGTCTTACTCCTCCACCATTTTGAAGCTATCTCCCTAATGATTTAATTTTAGCTACAGTTCTGAGAAAAATAGTAAAGAGTATTTAGGCAAATATTAAAATAAAAGTTCCAGAATATGTTTTAAATATTGTTCTCATAAATAATTAATGCATATAAATGACTTTTTCACAAAAAAAATAGAAAATAAACAAAAAAATATATACATATAAATATATTTTAAAATGTTTTGGAGCCTCATGCAATTTGACTGTTATTACACGAAGATAGTCTCATCTTATCCAGCTATTTTTTGTGAAAAAGTCATTTATATGCATTAACTATTTATGAGAACAGTTTTTAAAACTTATTCTGGAACTTTTATTTTAATATTTGCCTAAATACTCCTCTCTATATACAAAGCTCAAAGGCAGGACCATAAGTGTCTTTACAGTGCAGATGGATAACAATAAGTGGAGTTATAAAAAGCACTGATGGTAAATCCAAAAGCAAATTCGCTTGTGCCAGAATCAAATATACATGATCAGTTCCTTTTAGTCAGCAGTTTATCAATGACCTGGAAGAAAATATTGAGGACATTTGAATCTCATTTTTGGGTAGCAAGATTTTGAAAGGCCTTCTCGCTATGGATCTACAGTCCCACATGCCTCACAGTCTTGTCCATTGCAGTCACCATCAGATTGTTTATCTAATGGACTGTCTTGTCCATCCATCAAAAGATGCTGATGTCTGTACTTCCTGTACATCTCTTACTATGATTTCATTTTCTGTTTACTCTCTCTCTCCTTTCCTCCTTCCCTCTCAAATCTTTCTCCTACGCCCCTAGAATCTCAAATCCTATTAAAAAAAATTACTCCACTTTTCTAAACACCTCTTAAAAATATTGCTCTTATCTTGGTGGCCCAAATGACATGACTATCTCTTGAAGACACTTTCTTTTACAGCCTTTTCAGGTAATGGTTTTACCCACAGTCAACTCACACAGCTCAGTATTCAAGATGACAGAAGTGCTTACTGTTTCTCATTATTACTTCAGTGCTGAATTTCTCACTTGCTCTCTCAAAAATCCAGATTCTTTGATATAAATGCTGTTCAGCTTTCTCACTCATTGATCATTCTGCTTTTGGCTCACTTGTTTTCTCTCTCTCTTCCTCTTTCTCACTCTCTTTCCCACTGGCAAAATGCCAGCCCTAGCTATAACTAAATGTTTGTGTACTCCTTGGCTGCAGCTGAGAAGTGGAATGCTGCTGGAGAAAATTACACAAATGTGTTAAATGAACTTTTTAAAATATGAAGACCACAATCTCAAAAAGCACCCAAAATTGCCAGACAATTTCTTCATATTTCTTTAACAATATTTTTTCTCAAATGATCTCAAACCTTCTCTTCTTTCCTCAACATGCCCTACCGACTCATCATTCTTAGGTGATGACTGGTCACCATCATCATCATCATCTCTATCATTACGATTTAAACTCTAACTTCTGTAGGAAATCATGTACTGGTTTGCTGAAGCATGGTGTTGGAGCAAGCATTACGTATGTGAATAATACAGTCCCAAGCATCATGGGATTTAAATTCTAGTGGATGATACCTGTAAGTAAAAAGGACTTTACCACATAGCATGACATTTTAATTTTATAAACTCATACTATTCATTAGATACCTAATATATGTATCAGACATTGGTCTAGGAACTAAGGATATAGTAGTTAATAAAATAGACAGTCCCTGTCATCTTAAATTCTAATGAGGATAATATGCAATAGTATGTTTATGAGGTACATATTATATATAGTATAACCTTGAAATGTTTATTTTGTACCCTCATTTATACATAAGTCTCTTGTAAATTGTGAAAGTGGAAGTCACTTAAGTGAAATTGTTTATCTTTGGATGAATTAATGACACCAATTTCGGGACTTACAAAATTGAAGATCACATCCTGCTATATAATGGTCACATAAAGCTACTGGCACCAGCCTTAACTTCTAGTTCATTTTTTTTTCATATTCTACCTAACTGCTGCAAACATTGTTGTTGAGTCTTTTAAAGTGTTATGACCAAGAAGATTGTTTTTCATAATAAGCTAGTATTTACCATTAACACTTTGTAAATTATTTGGCCTAACTAGACATCTAGCAAAGTGTCAAGGAAATAGCAATGGTGCAAATATATTTTGAGGCGGACAGCGTGAGAATATTGCCTGTTTTCTTAGCGTACAGCACATATGATGCATAGACCAAGAAAGGTCTGAATAATGCAAGTCCAACAAGAATCTGTCAGTCAGGACCCAGATGTGATGGGGCAGAGTTGAGAGGAGACTACAGCAAACAGAGAGAGTGGCTGCAGAAGGTAACAGTGACCAGCTTCACGTGTTTTCCTTACTGAATTTTTTTCAAGGATTATATCTACAATAAGGGAAGAATGAGAGCAAGGAAGGAAATAAAAGAAGAAAGAAAAGGACAGAATGAAGGAAGGGTAGGTAAAAGGGGAGATAATGATAATAATCTTCACAAAAATCACTAAAGTCAATTTAAAAATTGAGAAGTTTTTCTTTGCTTCTTGTTTCTTAGTAATATCTAGAGGCTATACACATAGTATTCAAAGATTTGTTTCAATTTTAATATAGATTATTTTGATAAAATAAAAATATCTGTCAAGTATCAGAGTATGTGTTCACATTAAAATCCAATATGTGGCCTTCCTTGGTGGTGTAGTGGTTGAGAGTCCACCTGCCAATGCAAGGGATGTGGGTTCATGCCCCAGTCCGGGAAGATCCCACATGCCGCGGAGCGGCTAGGCCTGTGAGCCATGGCTGCTGAGCCTGCACATCCGGAGCCTGTGCTCCACAACAGGAGAAGCCACAGCAGTGAGAGTTCCGTGTACCATAAAAAAAAAACAAAAAACAACAAACAAAAAAAGCAATATGTATACATTGCAACAATGCAGATAAGCATCTAGCAGTAGTATCAGTGTTGAAAATTACTTACGCTGTTTGTTTACAGAAGGGGCTTAGAGGATTCTTATACCAAAAGCTCTTCCTGAATTTCTAACCAATTTTCTGATTGTGAAATGCTATGCTAAAAAGTGACAAATTTCTAATCAACCAACACTTAGAACCAAGAGGAAAGCTGATGATGCATTTCTATTTATTTTATCAAATAACAAAGCAGTGGTAATGAAAGTTAGGGTAAGAGATTCCTCTCCCCTTCATACCCACACTTTTCGCCAATTAGGTCATCAAACGAAGCAATTGATGATCATGGCTTTCAAAATCAGTGTTTTATTAAAAAATAAAATCTCCCTTCCACTCAGTAGAACACTGAATACGAAAAGAGAAAACTAAATACATTTTCATAAAGTCCAGAGATGTAAGAAGAGAGGTATATTACAAACACAATATGTGATGGGGGATTGAATAATTAAAGTAGTTTCAATTATAACTTCAGATATAGCAGTAATTTTTAACACTGGATGGACACTAGAGTCACTTGGGGGAGCCTTTAAAAATACTGAAGTGTCGACCTTGACCCAAAACAATTAAATCAAATTATTCATGAATATGTAGTTATTATGCATTCATATTTTAAGCCTTCCCCCTCATTATTATAAAGTTTGCTCAGTTCTGAGAATCACTGAAATATAGTGAAAAAGTAATTTGCCCTCTATATTAAGCAAATAAGATTGTCCCATTCCAGTGACTTTTATTTTTGCTCATTCATTTTTAAAGCATAATTAAACATTGTTCTAGTTTGGTCCAAACTTACATTTAAATATTCTCCAAACATATTTTGAAAGAGTATTTTACTATCTATGAAGTTCATAGCAGTTTAGTTTCCAATATCCAGAAAATACAGTTTGAGATGGTGCTTTGGAGCCCTACTTCTTTAAACTGAAGAGTGAAAAACAAAGAAATCAAGAAAAAGGCATTAAGTCTATAATTAGTATTTACTGTGTAACATTTATTAGGGGTCATATCTGTAACTGAACAAATGAAGACAGAAAGCCATCCCATCCATTTAGCATAAGTGCATCCTCAAAAGTGAAAAAGAGCCGGATTGAGTATCTATGCTAACATATTGTGCACCCAGTATTACTAACAGCGCTATAAGAATAGATATAGTCCAAAGCAATTACAGACGAGTCTTAAGATTTCAAATATTAAAAGCATAGCTCTATTTTTATTCTAATATACGGCAAAGGTTTCAAAACAAAAGGACTCTAAACAATGCCAGCCTCTGCGTTCATGATTAGCATTGTTCTCCATTGGGAGTAGAAAATATAATGCAGTCACACTTCAGGGCCCAGATGCTTTGCTGATACCAGTCCTCCCAGACCTGGTATCAGGTCTCATATGTACTTTAGTCTGTCATTCATGGGTGCCCCATGCACATATCTGGCAGTTTGCTTGCCCACTGCTTTGGCAGTTTTCCAGGCACAAATAAATACACTGCATTTCACAATTTCTATGGGCAATGCTTTCCAGATTCAGTTAAGTTACTCACCATGCCTATAAGCATTTAAAGAGGCATTATGACCATGGCAAATTGCATAGGCCAAAATAATTCTACCTAAAACCTATTAACCCAAAGATTTTAAATGGGATTACATAGGATTTTAGCAAATAATTCATATCAACTACATGTTCATGAAGCATAAAGAAATTAGATTATCTTCTGTTATGACATTCCTTAATTCTGGGAACCAAGAAGTCTGAAAACACAGTAAGAATAAATTTTGTTTTGGCTTTTAATTCTATTCTTTTGTTAGACCCCCTAAGCCATTTAGGAACACACTAAAAAACAGAGTAAACAAATAGCAACCTTAAAATAAGTAACTTATTTTTTCACTTCAAGTGTTGTGACTAAATATGTCCATGGACTTTTATTGAAGGCTGGCATTTCTTTTCAGGAATATATGTATTTGAGCATATGCTACTTTAAAATAGAGAAAAATAAAGCCTGTATGCAATATGTAAAATCCATCTTAAATCTGAGGGCCTATTGTGACCAATTTATTTTTCAAGAAAATCTTTAATTTTGCATTATAATGACACCTTAGTTAAGTACTAGCAAAACGTAACAAATAAAACAAGAATCATTGCAGTTAAAGTAAGTAATTGGATAAAAGAGGCATAGGTAAATAAGTTACAAATCCTAGAACCATTTAGAAAACTACGAAACATTCAACTCTGTCTTTTCCCAGGTGGTTTAGGGAATAAGCTATTAAGGGAATGCTTCATGTGCTGATCATTTCAAAATCACAGCACGCAAAGCACTGGCTATGCAGCTAGGGTATACAAAGTCCAATAAAAGTAAGATATTCTCCCCCAAATTAAGAGCTCACATTCTAGTGGTGAAGTGCATGTGCATCCCCCCACCCTACCTCCACATGCTACATTCATGAGGAGAACATGAAAAAATTATTTAAATAACACTATCCTAATTCAGAGGAGGGGGTACATAATACATATTAGAGGTAGCTGACTCTTTCAGTTTGGAAAACACTTTAATGGACCTTTTTATTGAATAAGGTGTGCTCCCCTTTGCCCAACTCTCTACTGGGAATAGGATGGGAGTGTTTTCCACATACCTGCAAAGTGAACTGCATGAGTGATAAATTAGATATTTCACTTTTCCCATGGCTGGTATAAGACACAAGGCTTTATGGGTAATCTGGGGAAAAGAGAGAATTAGAGTTGGGAGAAAGGATCTGGGGAGAGAGAGTACGAAGATCAGATGCTTGACAGCATTTTGGGTTCAAGGAGGTACAGAGCAGGTGAGCAAAGTCTGATGGCAGAGACAACTGAGGAAGCTTTAAGAATGATAATGTCTCATATTTATTTTTCAATCATTGTTTGTGCTTTTTGGAATATCTCTCTATTTCTCCCAGACTTCAGAGAAGACATTAAACCCAACAGTCATGCATTCGTGGTGCTTTGTAAAATTCAGGAAAAAGCATCTGGTGTAATGCAGAAGGAGTGAAGAGAGAGAACAGCAGCTGCAGGATTGGAGGGCAATGGGTAAGACACATGTAAGAGATCTACATAAGACTTATGTTCTACGTAAGACTCAGGAACAGATATGAGATACTCCCTAAAAACACCCACAGGAGTTCACATTTGGATGAGGGCTGCTAGGGGACTGGTGCCAAAGTGAGCTACTACATGGTGAGAAGTTAGCAAAGCACAATTCCACAATTTCCAGAGCTCTAGACTTCTCACGATATGTGGAATGAGGGCTCAAGTTATTTTAATTCAAGAGACTATTGACATCTGGGACATTGCATTACATTAGCCCTGATAAGGGTTATGACACAGGTACCAAGGACACTGAGGCAGCAGGAAAATCACAGATGTTTTACAGACAACCAGATCAGCAGTTACATCCTATGTTTATAAGCCACGTGTTATCAGGGAAGTGAACGAACCTCTCTGGGACATTTTTCACCTATTAAGTAAGATTAATAATGCCAACTCCTTTCGTTAGGTGTGTACAACAAATGTGTTTAAAGCACCTGGCATATCGTAGGCACAGAATAAATCTTAGTCCCTTTTCCTAATTGTCTTATCCATCCTACTCTCGGAGAACTCTAGGAGTCAGAGACATTGATTCCAGTTAGAGGTCAAAACGTTTTTGTGAAAAAGATTGGTTTTGAATTGGATCTTGAAAAATAAGTATGTAGAGTACTTTCAGAGATGGATTTACTAGGGGAACATCGTATAATTACAAGGAAATGTAATAGTGTATGTATGTGTGTCCATAAATGAAAGAAAAGTTCATAGAAGAGAAAGTAGGGAAGTGTAAATAGAATTGAGATTTCTGATGTGCAGTAGGCAGGTTTTTGGCCCCCATGATCTTTGCCCACTGGCCTTATGCCTGAAAATATCTTACTTTATATGGCAAGGAAGGGGAAGGCAGAAGAGTTTCTCAGCAAAGGGCATTGAGAGCAAGACTTCAGCCACATTTACTGACTTTGAAGGTGGAGGAAGCAAGCCATAAGCCAAAGAATGCATGCAGTTTCTAGAAGCTGGAAACATCACTCAGCTCAGAGCCAGCAAGAAAATGGGGCCTCAGTCCTACAACCACTTTTGCCCTAGAGATTCCAAGGAATCAAATGCATGCAATTTGCTGACACTGGTTTTAAATAGAATGCTTAGAACAGCACACAACTGTTCAGCCAGGACTATAAAAGACTGTAGTTTTAAGCCAATATGTTTGTAGTCGTTTGTTATGTCAGCAATAGAAAGACAATAAATGATGTGGGTTGGGGGGACAACAGCATTGAATGAGACAGAGATGTTGAATGCAAATGGTATCCCAGTGCTAGTTGAAGGTGAGAGAATTATTACCTTGCATGGCAATGCCCTTTTGTCTCTCCACCCTCACACACAAATATTTACTTACAAAAACTTAGGTAATATTTTATGGAAGCAGATAGAGAGGAATTAAGCAAATTCCAGTGACAGTTTCTGGTTAAATAGTTTGGATGAGCTCACAACATGATATTCATTACATCAGTGATCCCCAACCTTATTGACACCAGGGACTGTTTTGGTGGAAGACAATTTTTCCACGGACCAGGGAAGGGGGGTGGTGGTTTCGGGATGATTCAAGTGCATTACATTTATTGTGTACCTTATTTTTATTATTATTACATTGTAATATATAATGAAATAATTATACAACTCACCATAATGCAGAATCAGGAGCCCTGAGCTTGTTTTCCTGCAACTAGATGGTCCCATCTGGTGGTGATGGGAGACAGTGACACCTGAAGTGTGTTGTTTATGTGCAGTCTACTCTGTAAGATGCAGCTTAATTGTCCCTTGTCACTCACTGATAGGGTTTTGTTATGATTCTGCAAGCAGTTGAGTTATCATGGTCTCTGTGCAGTCAAACCTCACTGCTAATGATAATCTGTATTTGAAGCCGCTCCCCAGCGCTAGCCTCACCACCTCAGCTCCACCTCAGGTCATCAGGCATTAGATTCTCATAAGGAACATGCAACCTAGATCACTCACATGCACAGTTCACAATAGGGTTCGCACTCCTATGAGAATCTAATGCCACAGATGATCCAACAGGAGGCGGAGCTCAGGCAGTAATGTGAGCGATGGGGAGCGGCTGTAAATACAGATGAAGCTTCACTCACTCACCCGCCACTCACCTCCTGCTCTGCAGCCCGATTCCTCACAGGCCACGGACTGGTACTGGTCCGTGGCCTGGGGGACCCCTGAATTAGATGGTGTAAGAGTAAAGACAACAAAATATCCCAGGTATAACATAATGTATTACAAAAAAAGGTCAAGAGGCTGATATTGTATAAAAATGCTAGAAATCTAGTGAGATTCATTAAGAAAAGAGTCCTACAAAGACATGTTTGCATTTACTTTTCTTCCTTAATAGAAACTGGCTTTTTTGTATTGATAATGAAGAAGGAAATTGTTCTATGCTAAAACTCCCACAGAACTTCCACTCTTAGTGATATGTTCTTTTGAAATTCATATTGTCCTGGTGTTGCAATGTATACAGATATTTTCATCACAATAAAGATATATATTTAAATTTCAAAACCAAAATATTTATAATTATTATGTAAAACCAGTGAGATCTTTGAAAAGATTACTACTTCTTTCTTAAGTGTTCAGTGATTTTCTTGAAGACAATTCTTCTAGCCAGCACTCTGCCTTTTTTGATATTAATGTTTCTAACTATTCTAAGGTGATTTGAGAATGGGTTACAAAGATTTGATCTAATGAATCAAGTGAATGAAAACCATAGCAATTTCTAGGTACCACAGGGTCTGAAATTCATTTTTTCCCTTTTAGTATAAATCAATTTTTGACAGAAAATTATTCGGATGTGGTTTCTTTTAGATTAGTGAATCAATGATGCAAAAAAGGTCAAATACACAGGTTTGCTCCAACTTATATATTTTTTTTAGATTAGTTAGAACTTTTCTCATTTCTATTTGTTTTTCTTTATAACACTGGATGACATAAAGCAGCTAAACTGTCCTGTACCTTCCAGAATCATAGCTAGATTCTAATGTCATGGACATGATCATAGGAATGGAAACAGGTCAAGTTGTAGCAGGAACCCAGTTGAGTTTCCATGGGATTAGCTTAATAACATTTCATCCTTTAACTACTTTCTTCAGTGTCAAAGAGATTGATTTCCCCTCTGAGTTCTCCAAC